>NC_133028.1:46740106-46892872 GCF_048771995.1 Taeniopygia guttata | reverse complement strand
TAGGGTGTGCTGGGTTAGTGTGCTTTCACAACATTGTTTTACATGGCTTAAGAGTAATTCTCAGTGTAGTTTGTGGTCACGATCTTTTTAAAATTCTACTGTTATTTCATTCTGATTGTATTGATATAGGTTGGTACTGTTCATTCTGTACTCTGAGATACAATAGTGGGAAAACAGTAGTTTGCAAGAGTTGTAAATTAAATCCAAAACCAAAGGCAGCCCACTTAACTGTGCAGCAGTGATTTCTTACAGGTCCATTTGGCCATGTGTGTAATACTCACACATGGGCTGGGAGCAAAACACTGGATTTTTTAAAATAGTCTGCATAGGAGTTTAGCCTTCATCAATTCTTCAACAGCAAGAAGTGCCATCCCATCACAGGATCTTTTCTGCTACCTGCTTTCTAAAGAAATGTTGCATTGTGATTTGAAGATTGAGAAAACAAGGCATTGAGCACTGGTGAAGTTTTAGGCAATGGTATTTACTGTTTGAAAAACCACAAGAGAAGAAAATGCAATTGCATTGATCAGCATGAATACATAATGCTGCCCAAACAGACCGAAGGTGGGGAGCTGCATGATTCCTTCCAGAAACTGTTGAAGAAACCTTGATGAATTAACGCTATATATACAAGTGAAATATGAAGCATGTCTGCAAATGTAGACACTAGTGATCAGACAGATGACATAATCTTAGAGGTAATAAAAAACCATTTCTGAACAGCAATTCCTGAAACGAATCACCTTTTATGATTACACTAACATTCTAAAATAATTTATACATATGCATATATAGTATAGTAAAATATTATAGTAAAGGCACACACTTGGATGAGGTATATCACAAAACTGGTGAGTCTGGAAGGGAACACTGGTGGGCTCGTCTGATCCAACCTCCCTGCTCAAGCACGGAGCACATGGCACAGGATTGCATCTAGATGATTCTTGAGTATGTCCAGTGAGGGAGACCCCCCCCAGCCTCCCTGTGCAATCTGCTTCACTGTTCACCTGCACCATAATGAAGTTCTTCCTTGTAGAACCAGAATCATAGAATGGTTTGTGTTGGAAAGGACTTTAAAGATCATCTATTTCCAAGTCCCCTGCCATGGGCAGGGACCCCTTTCAGGGACCAAGTTAGTTGCTCATATTCAAGTGGAACTTGTGCATCCGTTTCTGCCTGTTGCCTTGTGTCCTACTGCTTGACACCACTGAGAAGAGCTTGGATCCATCATCTTGGCACCCTCCCTCCAGATTCTTACAGTCACTGATGAGAACCTCTCTGAGTCTTCTCAAGACTGAACAGGCCCAGCTCTCTCAGCCCTTCCTACTCATAGGAGTGATGCTCCTTTGACCAACTTCATAGCTCTCCACTGGACCTGCTCCAGGAGTTCCATGTCTCTCTTGTGCTAAGGAGCCCAGAATTGGGAACAGTACTCCAGATGTGCCTCACCAGGGCTGAATAGAGGGAGAGTATCACATCCCTCGACCAGCTGGAAATGCTCTTTCTAATGCAATATATCGGACAATAACCAACTTTTACACATTTTACATAGGCTAATGTCACAACCACAGGTCAAATTTCATCAGCTCCTGTCAAAGATGTTTCAGTGGAAATGTAGATGTAATTTTATTGTACAGAAGTTTGACATGTAAGTCCATCCAGTGCTGCCAACACATTTTGCATCTTTAACTTCTTAACCTCCTCAAACTATTAAAGAGGGAGATGAAAAGAGCTTTCTTTAAACACAAGAAGCAAATATATATGCATTTATACAAAGATTTGGGGAATTAATTCTTTACCTTACTCTGTAAGGTAATGTGCAAGTTCTGCAGGGCTATTAAGGGGTAGGTTCCAATTGCACTTTCCTGAAATCTTTCATGATTGGATTGATTCTGATATTCAAGTTGGGTGTTTCCTGAACTTCAAAAGGACATTTCTGTGGGAGCCCTTAGGGCAATGCAGGTCAATGTGAATTGCTGCTATTTCTTAATCTTCATCCAAGCTGAATTCAAAAACTCTTCTCATGACAGTGCTCTTCCAACCCCTCTCTGTGGAGCTAATAGAGCTGTATATGGAGCTAAGGCTGTGCCATTGCTAAATTTTAAATTCTGCTCAGAGAATGAAGGCAGAATTGACCTAAAAGTTCATGAACTATATTTCTGGCTAGTCTGAACCCCCAAAAAGAATATCTACTTAACCTCTGAAAGAACCACCAGGATTTAGTATCCTTCAGCTGATTTTGATGCTGAATACTTCTGTCAAAGAGCTACTCTGTAAAATTACAATAATAAATTTGGATTTAATGTCTTACAGGAGCAACAAACCAAAAATATGCACTGATTTTGGGATTAGCTTCAAAAAGGGAAATTACATTAAAATTGAGTTACTTGTTAAAAAAAAAAATACTATAATCTTAATATCCAGCACAGGGACTAGTTAAAGAATCTATGTTGGATTTTGGTAGGAAGGTTGGGAAAAAATAGTCTTTGAGCACAGATGAAGTTTTAGGCAAAGCACTCTACATGCACATAATACCCCTTAAGAAGGACTCTCAGCCCAAAGCAAATTGTGCACACAGACATGCTGACCAGACCAACTCAGGGAAATCCTTTCAATTCTACATAGGGCCACTTACATAGAAAATTATTTTCTGTTGAGTTAGCTTTTGCATAGCCAATTATACTATCTAATACTAATTAATCACAAACATATAGTAAGAGTCCCAATGTGTATAATTTAAAATTACTGAGGAGACACATGGTACCATACAGTTTCAATCGCCACTAAAATCTGAGCAACTGATTATATTAGGAACAAGAGAAGAAGATTTCTTCTTAGGTTATATTCCAAAGAAATATGGAAATTTTCAGTGGAAAAATCAGCATTTCAAAGAAAAAAATATTTAATTACAATACTAAAAAATTATTTTGTCTGATACTTTTTACTACAGTGTTTCACCAAACAACAGAGATAAATCAAGCTGTTTTAACAGAGATAAATCAAGCTTTAGATGTTGAAAACTATTGGATATTATAAACAAATATTTTTACTAGCTTCTAGACATCAATTCTAACATAAGAAGAAGGTCTGAATTAGACTTGACTACAGATTAAAGACAAAGTATTTTCTAATACTTTGGTTCAGTGATTAAAGACTGACCATTCATTTGTACGTGACTTAGTATGGAAGCCCAGAAATGCCTTAGCTATAAATACTACTTTTAAGATGCATGTTCTCTTATTTCTAGGAAGAAAAAAAAATATTAATGAAGCACTCTCTAGAATCCACCTACTGTTGTCACTTACAATAAAATTAATGAGAAATTAGGGAAGAAACTCCTTTAATACTGGAATTCTCCTCTGGTAAGCATTCTGATCAAATTGCGATGACATCTCATACTCATCTACAGATCTGTTCTTTTGGGTTTTTTTCCTTGCAAAATATCCAGAGCGCTAAAACTTGAAAAGTCATACAGGCTGTTCACAGTTTTGCTTTTTTTTCTTTTTTTGAGAGAAAAACCCATATTCAATGTAGATTATGCTACCTACATAGAAAAAGCTCATCACTGTTCTGTCAGCATAGAAACTCCATTTCTCACATAGACCATTCTTCTTTTAACACTAATCTAGTGAGCAAGATTTTCAGAGTGCCTTTTTAACAGATTAAACATTTTGTTCAAGTTCCTCTCAATTATCTCTCAATACTGGAAGTAGGGCTATGAAACAATCTTTAAAGGCTTTTGACCATAAATTGCTTATTCACTGGTCTTCTGTTGGAAGTGCTATTCTTACTGTTACCTGGTTTGTGTAGTGAAAAAGATGACTATCAAAAGCTGCCTGAGATTAAAAAAATTATCATGCGGATACTTCACCTGTAATGGAGTTTGAATTGCAGATATGATATGCTCATTTACATAAAAAATAAAATATAAGAATTTCTGTGTAACATCCATAGTTGAGAAAGATAGGAATAGAGGAGATATTTCTCAGAACCTATTTTCTGTCTTTTGCAAAAGTTTTTAATAAATTCTTTAATATCTGGACTGATACGCATGTCCAGCAGAACAATCTGGCCCAACTGTTTAAAGAAGCCACAAAAAGATCAGCAGAAATGCTGATAAAACTCCTGAGTGATGAGACTAGCATTTGTTTTCTGACATATTGCTGAATGTTTAACTCAGATTTCTTTTCATGTCCCACAATGCTGAGGATTAGAGCTCTCTTCCCAATTATATTGCAAGTATTAAATCTGCTGAGTTTGCTCTTTAGACAGATAAGTTCACTGCATGTGCCATTTACGTTCAGAATGAAGAGGTCTACTTTGGCCAGCAGTGAGAGGTGATGCTTGGTGGCCCTTTTCAGGTAATACAATGATGTTATGAAAAGCTGAACAGAGCTTATCAAGGTAACAGAATACCCTCAAGGCTGTGTTGGATGACAGAAGGGTGTCTCTGACAAATTTCAAAGCAGCTGAGGGAGATTTCAAAGATTGAGGGAGGAACTGTCTAGTAAAGAGAAAGCAGCAAGGGGCAATGCAGCTGCTAGAACTCTGGCTTAAAACTCCTGCAGAGTTCCCAGGGCTCACTGTATAAAGTGAAATAAAATATGATTTTGACAGTGCCAGAGGTCGAGAAAAATTTTCACAGTTTTGAAAATAATTGATTCGCCTGCTCTATATTTCATTTAAAAATGCTCATCATATTCCAAGCTGGCATTTCAACTGCTGTAAAAAGCTGTGATGAATGACCACTAGAGGTCATTCAATGAATAAGAAATCATCCGGGCTTTCTGTTGGGTGATGTTAATACATGGAGTTTATTTTATTTTGTTCTTTCTCACTAACGGCATAAAGAATTAACTTTACAAGAGAGCTCAGTAGTACAATTCTGAAGATAAATTACTATCCGTGTGCTCTGAAGGTACACAAGGATTTTAGGTAGCCCTATGTCACTGCTGAGACTCGTGCTATTGAATTTGATTGGGAAATGGACATACGCTTAGAAACCTGAATACTTTGCTGTGTGCTCCTCTGTTTTTAGGTAATTAATACCCAAAAAATCCTAATTCCAGTGTTCAAAACTTTAAAAATATTTGTCAGTATAACAGATGTCTCTTTTCCATATGACTTGGTCTATTTTGAATTTAAGTACTATATAGTCACCCTGTCTTTGGCACATACAAGAAAGGAAATGTGCATTTTTTTATTTAAACAGGAGTAAAACTGATAAACTGTAGACAAATGGACCTCTAGTGGAGCAGAACTCAAGACAGTATAACTTTGAAGGTGTTTTCTCTCCCTATTTCTCTTAAAGCCTTTGTCCAACATTTGAAGAAATCTACTTTTTTCCTTTATTTTTCCACATCTCCACCCATAACATTAGGTGGGCAGAAAAAGTCTTATGGCAAATCTGTAAATAAGATAAACCTGGTGGGATCTCTGAAGTAGGAGTGGAACAGAAGGTTATCTGGCAGGAAGATCAGAAGTTGCTTAGGGAAGATAACAAGGAGAAGAATGAGCAGTTAAAGCTCCTGTCAGATGAGCAAAAGATGAAGAAATTATATGTCACAATTCTTATCCTAAAGCCAAAGAAGGACCAGCACTTTTTAGCTATGAACCTACTAGGAGACTGAAGCTGAGAATGAAAGTGAATGTGAGCTACCAGTTTGTTTTCTTAGGAATGAAAATACACAGAAGATTTTCACACTGTCAACAATGTCAGGACATAACGGCTCCAGGGCTGTTTTTGCCAAAACATAACTGTTGAAAAGGAAGTTCCTTCCAAGAGTAGATGGTTTTCAATTTAAGTAAATGTACTGTATATAAATATTTGCAAAGTAATTTACAATGTCTATTATTTAATTGCTTTCTCACCAGCTAGAAGTATTCTACCACTTTGTTTGCTACTCACTTCATACATCATTTAACTTAATGATAGTTTTTGTCACTAGAATTGAAACAAATTTTCTTTAATGAGGAAGACCTGTTTCTCAGAAGTATTTGTAGTACAATTTCTTCTTTAGTCATTTGATTGTTACAAATGGGAAGTGAACTATTTGAGTGCTTTTCAATAATTTATTGTTCTCAACATGCAATTCCACCTTCTTTGAATGACATGTTTAGGACAAAAAATATGTATCTTGTCTTGAAAAGACCTTTGGACTGCTGACTAGAGGACTGTATCATATGGACACCAACCTGTTGGAAACAGCTGTAGGAGCCACACTATTTGATTGTCAATGCAACCATGGCATATTTTGAGAATCCAACTGATATTTACTCCAGGAATTATTTATTCTAAAGCAATTTTCAGAAAGGTTGCTTTAGTTGCCTTTAGCAGTTTGGAAAAAAAAAAAAAAAAAGTAATTTAAAATTCTACTTTTTTTCCTAAATAGAGTTAGCAAGTTCTAAGATCATTTTTAAGTAAAATGTTGCCCACAGCAACTTGAAAAGATGGGAAAAATGTTCTGTAGAATAGTGTTATAAGTATTATACTAGTGGATACTGTAAGATAGATTGGTGAGTTGCCACAGAACCATTAACTTTGAAATGTAGATTTGTATGAATCACCACTGAAAAAGTGAAACATTGATGGTTTCCAGAAAAGAATAGTCTGCTTGTTAGAAAAGAGGACTAGGATCATGAAATGTGTACTGGGAGGGGAAAAAGTAATTTATACATTATACTTCCACTATTTGTTGTTCAGTATCAGACTTGTTGACATAAGTTTTGGTGGACTACACAGAACTACTGAAGCCATGTAGATGCCAAACATCCTTGAAAAAAATGAATGCTTTGAATAGGTCTGCAAAATTACTACATGACTAATTTTTTATAAGTTTTTGGCTTGTCATCCTGTGTTTCAATTTCTCCTTCTGTAACATATGAATAATCATTCATTTTACTGTAGCTGCTTAATTTGAGGAAAATGCTTTGAAACCAAAGTCTCCTTATACACCTAAAATATCACTGTATCATCTATATGCAATAAAGTTATTCTACCATGGTGGCATTTACTAGTACAGAATTATAAAATGTATTTTGGTGGAGAACACCCAATGGCCAAAGTTACCAGAGCCTCAAAACACATTTCTAATTCAGTTTAAAAGGTGCTTAAATACAGCAACTCAAGAGCAGAGAAAACCTTTCTCTAATCTAAAATATTTCATTAAACTACAGACATTTTCCTGAAAGCTAAAAATATTGAATTATTTGCCAGATGTGCAACTCTGAAGCAACTTTAACTGAAATACTTTGTTTGAGTCATCCCTAATGAACTTAGAATTTTGTTTTCCCAGAATAACTTCTTCAATCCCTAGTGGGATACAAAACCAACCAGAGTTTACAGCAGAGCTGCTGCATATTGTCTTGGTGATACCTTGACCCTAGAGCTGGTCACTTCCTGTGTCCCCTCTTCAGGTTAAAGGTGGCAGCAGCATTCAGTTGGCTGGTTTGTTAACCAAGAGCTGACTTGGTTCCCAAGGAGCAGTTTCTCCCCTTGGTGCCTTGGGCAGGTGCTGGTCTCAGCCTGTCTTTGCTGTGGCTTTCTGGTCAGAGTGACACAGGGAACAGCTTGTGAAGTGCTCGTACTTGGATCTCACACTGACTCAAGCTGAACAGATGATTAGTGCACTTAATCAAATCAAAAGGAGCTGAAGGTTTTAGCCCTTTTAAAGAGGCTTTCAGCCCAGCAGCTAACAGGAGATGAGTCTCTAAATGCTACAGTAATAATTTATTTCCTTTTATTCCTTTTGTTGTCCAAGAACAATACTATTTGCTATGCTGACCTGCAAAACTGAAACAGAAGAAAAACAACAAAAAAAGAGCTGACAGTTTAACTTCTTTTCTGTAGGCACAGTCCGTTTTGGTTAGACCCATTTGTCTAGTGACCTTGACTCCTCCCTAACTCCTTAAAAATTCTCTCTTGTGACTATAGACAATGTAAAAAAAAGGAGAAATAATTTTATAAAGGTTTTGGAAACAGAGACCTTACAAACTTTTTCAACTTTAAAAACTCATTGGAGTAATCTTTTGAGTCACTAGTATTCCCTAACTATAGAGCTAAATGAGATGTCAAGGGACACCTGTGGAAAAAGAGCACAGATTATTCTGAAAAAGACTGAAATATCTTGGACAAACTCTTCAACAAGTAGAGCAGATGGACTTTCATCCAGAATCTAGTATTTCATTCATCAACACCAGCTAATGGTTCCAGGCTAGTGCCTGGCTGTTCAGAAAAGCTTAAATTTTGAATTGAGAGAAGAAATCCTGAAAAAAAATATAATACCAAGAATGATGCCTTGGAGGCATTCAGGATATACTGGAACAGGAGAAGATTAAAAAGAGGTCCTTTCATTATCATGTGAAGAATGGAAAGAAAAGGAGGCAAAAAAACTAGGAGAGAAGATTTATAGCTGGCAGGAAAGTTTTCCTGACATTTCTATGTAAAATGTCTCAGTAATAATGAATCATTACTTCATGAGCACTGTAGTCATGTGTCCTTATCATGAATCTTTCTTTCTTGTAATATATTTCTACCCTAAACAGTTCTAATCATATCAAGTTTCCTCCCAATATAAAATGGTTCATTTAATACAGAATCCGATCAGATAAGTTAAAATTTGTTATGAATATACTGAATATACTGTGTCTATGTGGAAAACATTTGTACTCATGTACCTGTAATAATGGTTATAGTAACCTGATTATGAATTGTGTTATCTCAAACTTAAAACATTGATTGCAAGCCCATATGCCATTTTTTATACCTGCATTTTGAAGCAGAACTCCAAGGAAAGTTGGCCTAAGATTGTAACATTTTGAGTGTTATCTTTTATACAAGGAGATACTTGTTTTACAGGGCACCCTTTCTGGTCTGCAGCAGGAGAAAAGAATGGTGTATTTAACCTACAAATTACGTGGTTGCCTAAGGTGATGACTAAGATAAAGTCTTTTGAAAGAGAGGCTGAGAACGTAAATAATATTAGGAACTAACCTACATGGGCATTTTCACCCAAAGCAGGTAGAGAAATTGCAGGAAGAAGGCCTGTCACATTAAACAGATACACTTCTAATACTTTGTAATGTAAAAGTGAATTGCATTTAGGTACTGTTTTTTTTACCAATAAATCTGCTACCTTGTAAATAAAGAGAGTTCATATTTTAGTTCTTTTGCAACTCACTAAGTCTTTGGCTTCACATCTATGTATGCCCAAAGAACTGAAACCTAGCCCCAAATATCAAATTCTGCTTGAAAGTGCACTTCAACAACAACAACAAAAAGCCTGAAGAGCCAAAACCAGGGATGAGAGTCAGATTGTTGAACTGTATGTTCAGTTCCTGAGGGGAGCACTAAAGTTTGTACCTCACAATACCAACACAAATGAAGCACCTGGACTCTCTTCAGACTCCAGAAGCTTAATACATACCAGGCCCAGTGGCAGTGGACAGGGAGCAAACAGATAATCTGGTAAGTGTCCAAGGGACAGACTGACCTGGTTTGGGGCAGCATGAACTCCTGTGTTACATTGTGTTTCACTTGGTCATGACAGGTGAGCCTGCAGTTTGTTCAACATTTCTAAATCTCTATAAAGATTATGTCTATATATGGCCTTTGAAATCCACGGTTTAATATGTATTCACTGGCGAGCTAATTCCCACAAAGAACTCTGATAATGTTCAAAAGAATGCCTAATAGTATTTAGAGAAATCTCATGAGATTCATTTATTGTGGTGGATATCATATTAACATTATTGCCCAGAGTTGGCTTTAATGATATAAAATACAGTCACACAGGAAAAAGAATGTTTAAGCAGTGTGGTTTTGTTCTCTAGAAAAGTGTGCTGCAGAACAATTTTTCAAGATGTTACAGGAGAAGGAAAAATAAAGCTCACAGTAATTTGAAAAAAAAAAGAGAACATTGAATAGAAGGAATATTTGAATAGGAAGAAAAATGGAAGAAGTTAAATAAGTAGAAAACAAAGAAAGTTTTGAATTTGTAAAGTCAGGTGTACCTTTTGCAGAATCATGTCTGTATTCATTTGCAAATTTTCCTTAATAGAAACCCTCCCATCTTGTTAGTCTGTAAATAAAAGCAGATGATCAATATAAAATTACTTGGAATACAAGTATTCATATATAGAATCATCCTTTCAAGAAAACTGTTCTTCCTGAGCTAATTTTAGAGACAAACATCAGTGCTCCATAAACATAATCTCAACATTTCCAGTGTTTACATATTCACTGATGATTAAATACCATAGTTGTTTTGACTAGGAAAAATGGTTACACCGAGGTTTAGCTTGCGACATGTAAATATCATCTACATATCTCAATTGGCAGTTAATAGAGTACTACCTAAATTCAATCTACCATACAGAGTGGCAGAAGCATGAGGATTAGTTAGTTAGGTTCTAAGCCAAAAGGCCTCTATGTAGAGTTTTAATTTCAATAACTTACCTGAATAATTACACCTTGAGATAAGGCAGCTTTAAAATCTTTCTCTGTAGGAACTGGCTAGCAGAGCAGAGTGGAGAGTATGATGTTATTAGAACAAGGTAGAGTATTGCCATAGGATTGTTTCATGCATATTTCAACAATTTTTATTTTTTTTTGAGTTGGTGAGAGTGAAGATTTGAAGAATTTTGTCATAGAAAGGTAACCTGCAATGATCAGGAGAAGGATCGTGACAGGAAATACATTTCTTGTTTATGTTACCTTTTATGATTTCAATCTCCTCCAATTAACCAAAAATAAAAAATATACTTGGACAGAGTTGAAGTGCCTTCTAACTGAATCATTCTAATTTTGCTTAATAAGCTTTTCTTTATCCTCTAGAGCATCTTTAATGCTTTATTAAAATTCTTTTATTTAATAATAATATTTTCCCAGCACACTCATTAGACTTAGTTTTAACTCACATTGGTTTTAGTTGCTTAGCTTGGTAAAGGTCTTACTTCACTTCATCCAGAACATGATTTCAAAGCTGGCTACCTGCTGTGGGGCAGGCTCCATTTGATCCTTAGCCTTTGTGCTTAGTCCCTTTGATCTGGTTAAACTGACCTGTCCCATAAAATTAATTGATTTCTTGCTGCTACTCAGCGTTCACCTTGCCTAATGTCCTGGTAACCATCTCTATTCCATTGCATTCTAAATATTTGTCTACACATACAGCTTTTCAATAGAGTTAGAGTGACCAGTCCCCATTGTGGGGAGACAGGATTTACCCGCAGAAGTTCTTGTTTCTGAGTCTGGTTTACATAGTGGCTGTTCTGTCCTGATTTTTTTTTTTTTCTGTTTTGAATTGGTAGAGCTAAAAATGAATGAGAGGCCCTTTGTGGAACCTGTCATTATGGCACTCAGTGAAAATTGTACCAGATGAAAGCCTAGAGCAACTATTACGAGAAACCACATAAGAACTACTCTGTATATATTTACACAGCAGCATATAACATTTTATTCAGATCTGAAATATGAGTATGACCTTCATAATCTTCCTGTATAATTTGAAAGCATAGAAGTACAGTTTAATGCATCTTTTTTAGCTCAGAAAACACAGTTTTCTCAGAGAAATTTTTAGGTTTCTTTGGAAATTTCCCAAAGTTATAACTAAGGAGGTATGGGTTAACTTGTCAAAAACAGAAGAGAAGAAAGGAAAAAGTAAAGATAAGCAACTTACACACCTGTCTTTAAACAATCCCTGTGTCTGTTTACTGAACTTTGCATTAAACCAAACTATAAAGCCAGTCATTTATTTTTACAGACACTGTGTTATGAGAGGGCTCAAACCACAAGGTTGGCTTTGTAAAGAACAATAATTTGTAAAGAATAATTTGTTCAACATGTAGAACACAACTTCTCACAGACTTTCCCCTGCACTTTAACCAATGCAAGCTTTTCAGGTTATTTACTCTGAAAAAATGTAGTTGAGCTCCAGCAGGTGTTTTTTTATGGCTTCACACCACATAAGAGTCATACTGCAAAGAACAAAAAGAGTAAGCATCTTGTACCAAGGTGACACAGTGATGTATCTTCTGACTGAAGTAAAACATGAGCTCAACAGTCTCCATACAATGTAACACATACCCTCCTCCACAATCCATGCTCCTCAGAGTCTATACAGTTTGGCAGATTGGGATATTGTCCTTTACTCCCCACTTCAGCCTCACCCTTTCCATCTAAGACTATAATTTTCAGACCACTGGCTTGAAGAGCTCTTTTGCAGACCTAACATTTATAGCAACTCGCATGATATATCTATACAAGCCAATCCTCTCTTCAGAATCTGTAATCTCTCACTTCAGAGCTCATATTTGAAGCCCTTGATTCACTGTGATTTAAAAGCAAACTGCATTCTTTGGCAATGAGGAAACCCACAGGCTCTGGGCGCTTTTGATCCATTTGTCTGGTGCCTAGCAAAGCAGAGGCCTTCTTCATCTTAATAGCTATGTCCCTGAAATAGCAGGCACGGTACACACTGACCTCCTATTTACATTTCAGGACATTAACCAAAGAAACCAAACATCAGGAGACATGGTGTCTCCTTATTCTACAAAGATGTAAAATAAGCTACTGCATCTCCTTGAATACCACAGTTGAGAAAGGCAGGCATCAGACCAGGAGAGCATCCTTCTCATATTCTCTGGCTTCAGGAAAGACAGCTCCAGATCTGTGTGCTAATAGAGTAAGACAGGTAAATAGATGAGAGAGTCAGGACCTAGTAAAAAATATTAAGGCCTTCCATATTACCAGATAATGGTAAAAATTTAAACACATGATTCTTAGAAATTCTGACTTGACATGCTTTCTTTGCTAACCAAAAATCAGATTTCTCTGGAGTCATCACCGGTAATGCTAAGTGGCATCATCTACAGTGGGTATCACAAAGGAAAATCCAGTTCTCAAGGGAAGGAGCAGAAGTTCAGATTACTTCTTGAAAATTTTGCAGTTCTCCTTTTTCATTCCTTTTTTACAGCAAAAGGCAATTATTATTGTTTGAAATTATTGTTTTATCTTAGAATAGCATGTTTATATAAGTTTGAGATATATGTTGTAATAATCTAAATGAAAAGTTTTACTGTTCACATTAAAATAAAAGATAAAAGGATGGCAGTTTCAGATGCCTGAGCTCTGCAGTGGTCTGACAACACAGAAGAATTTAATTTTAAATATCTGCTATGGAGTAAGATTTGTACCATATGTAGTACAGCTGATGAGAATACCCAAAGATTCATTTTCACTTGTGCTCCTTGGAAATTCCAAAAAGATTCTCCAGAATTCTGGTCAGTCAGAACACTGCATATCTTTCCTGTTTTGGTGTAGATACAGGAAAAAATATCACGTTAATTACAAAATATATTTGACAAGGTTAAGATAATATAAACAACTGAAAAAAGTATTACTTTTTAAGAACATAGCGTATGATAGTGAAGAATGATTCAGACCAAACTGATTAGTCATTGTTATGGTAAATCACAGTGACTTCTAGTAACACAGACTAGGAAAACCAGGCATTTCAACCATTAACTTAAGTGAGGTACAGCTACAGTGAGGCTCGTCCTTCTACTCCCCAGTTTAGATACAACCACTGTGAATCTGCCGACCATTGGCATACAGCCAAGTGAGTTCTGTGTAGCTGTTGCTTCGGGAACCCCAGTTCTGCTCCTCATAGCACATTACTCCTTACAATGCTTATTTTTGTAATGATAAATTTTTTTCAAAATCTGTTTCTTTGCCTGAAATGGTGAACCGAACAACTAAGTAAATGAGGCAAGTATTGCATCATATTACTAAAGATGAGCAAATGAAGTATGGAAGAGGAGAAGTAGTAACCAATTAAACTACAACCCTATTAAGATGACTTTAATATTATGAAAGGTTTAAAAACACACAGCATGGGAAAGAACAATTAACATATCCACGTAAATGGAAATTTGAAACAGTGAAGGATAAAAAATCATTTTATGTCAGACTATGAGAGATCTGCCTAGTGGCCTTCTACCAGATAAAAACAATGTCTTTTTTTTCCAGTTTACCTTATTAAACCATTTATACATTAGCCCATCAAATATTAGCCCACAATGGGAGAAAGGCTTCACTGTGAGAGAAAATAATAATTTAGAGGAAGGAAATTAACTGAAATCAGATCAAAATTACAAAGAAAACCACAAATTCCTCAATGTTGGATTGACTCTACTGTCTTCACAAATACAAAGGTTCAATCTACTACATTGAAAGGGAAACTCTATGTTTGGAGTAAAGTTACCAGCAGAATTTTCTAGGATTAGCTTGGAGACTAAAAATAGCAGATAGTATCATAGCTAATTTTGGTACAGCGTGTGTTTATGACATTTTCTGATGACAAAGTTTGGAGGCAGTGTCAAACTAGAAAAGGCTTGGAATATCATACAGGTCATTGAACTTCAGTTACTGAAAGGGGATGAGGTTAGAGTGTACAAAGTGCACGGTTGCAGCTTGGAATTAACAGCAGGAATTTTCTATTACCAGATGATAGTTCATAGTTTAGAAAAGATAATTAGGTAAAAAACCTAGTAAATACATATGTTGCAGCAAAACTACATACTATAAGGGAGCTATGAAACCCTCCCCTAAAAAGGATTGATCTTATTTAGTTTATTACCTTACTTCATTTAGCTTGTTCCTTTCATTACATTATTGACATTATTATACTATATCATTACATTATCAGACACTACATTATTATACATTACAATATCATTATTTAATGAAAATCTGTGAAAATGTTTGTCTATTATTGCTCTTCAGTTATCCTGGGGATAAAGGAAGGCAAGAGAAACACTAAAAGGAAAGATACTTGAAGTAGAACTTTGTTATTACATGAAACTGTCTGACAAAATTGCCATGAAAATTCATCACAGAGATTCAAAAGGTTTCCAGTTGTTGGGGACATAAAGTGGTGCAGCAGCTTCCCAATAGGAGTATGGGGGCAAAAACCCCAAAGCTGTTTTATGATGAAAGCTTGGTAAATTTACAGATGGGGTTGTATGACCTGTTTAACTGCTGCAGGGAAGACTCCATCATCCATGGAATATTTTCTGATTCTGTGCTCTGTTTAGAAATAAAGCAGATGAGAAGGCTTCACCAAAGGAGGAAGCACAAGGCAAAATGGACATTTCATTCCAAACACAAAGGAACAAAATTTAAATGAAAAGTAGCTGTGATCTGATCACCTGAACTTATGTTATCTGGCAAAAAAAGGCAAACTCTCTTACTTGGAGTTTTGGAAAATGTTCCTATTCTGTTTCCTTCACAGCATACCCTACTGCTCTTCCAACTACAGCTCTGGGATGTTTCCAAAGCTCCTAAGGGAGATAATTTTTTGTCTTCTCTTAGCAGTTCTACTTTGGTTTCAGTTATAGTGTTTTCACTCCACAGATAGTCCAAAGCCAAAACCTCTCTCAGTAAGTCTCTTGTATACCTTGAATTCCCCCAGTTTGCTCCCCAGGGATATTCCCTATGTAGCAACAGTTTTCAAGTCCCAGACCAAGTGTGTTTGGCAGCATGGAGAGGAGATCCTGTATTTTATGTACCCATGACACCCTTCCACAGCTGCACAAGTCTGAAGGTTTTGTTTGCCCCAAAACTTAGCTGTTTTTGCAAAGAAGCACAGTTAGTCCAATAAAAAGCAATTCTCTTTATAAACCTTGCCTTGAGCATTGAGTAAACAGGGCAAAGTCGAGACCTAAAAGCAGTTCTCAAATACCTTTTTGTTTAACAACAGAAGCAATTCTCCGGTAACTCCTGGCCAAATTTTAACCCTCGGCCTTGGGCTCTGCATTTTGGTGCCCTTATTTCCCTGAGCGCTGGTCGCTGGCTGTCTGCAGCTGGCACAGTTGCGCTGCCAGTTGCACTGCACTCATCCCCTTGCAACAGCCATGCCCTCACAGGAGTGACTTCCCCTCGGACGGCCTTTCCAGCCCAAGATACGCAGAACTCCCTTGGGTCGGTGCCTGGCATAGGCAGCGGCTCTGAGGGGGCATCTCTGACCGAGCTCCGGGCTCAGCGACCTCACCAGGCTCCGCTGCCCGCCCGCCCCCACCCCACTGCTCCCGGCCCGCCTTGGGCGGCCCGCGCCGGCTGCTGAGGCAGGGGCACGGCCGGGACTGCAGCCCGGGGCCCCGCCGGGGCCGCAGCCCGTGCCCGACCCGTGCCCAGCCCGTTCGCGGCCCGGCCCGGCCCGGGGCACGGCCGGGACAGCAGCCCGGCCCGGGACACAGCCGAGGCCGCAGCCCGTGCCCGGCCCGGGACACAGCCGAGGCCGCAGCCCGTGCCCGGCCCGGCCCGGCGCGGCCTGCGCTGCTGAAAGACAGTGAGTGGCGGTCGCTCAGGAATGAGAACCTCACCCCCTTCTTATTGCTAGTTAAACCCTCCAGCTCAAAGCCGAGTTACTCGTTCTCCCCTCAAAACATCAGCTGCGTTATCCAGGACTCCTCTCTGTGTGTTCCTGCAACTTGTGCTTTTCCACAGAACTATTTCACTGCAAGGTCACGGCTTGTAAACTCTTCGGGTGGTCTCCTCAGGCAGCCAAATGTGCAGGCTGCACATTTATTTTAAGGCGAAATGGGAAAAGCATTTGATTACAAAGGATGCTCAAGCTGGCCTCTTTAATTTTGATTTCTTTCCACTTGAAGCTATAAATACAGCTGAAGATTACAAAGGGTTGTAAAGTAAATCCCAAAAGACAACATTTACAATTTTCCACACAGTTACACCCTAAAACCCATAATACAAGGAAATCTGTCCAAAACTTTGAAGTGCTGTTATAGTTTGTTATATGACAAAACACTGGGATTTCTATATATTTATTTAGCCACCTGCCAGTCCCTGACCAAGTTTTCAAATCCATTTGTTTGCTATATAGCTAAACAGAATTAAGGGGAATTTTCAACTTACTTGGATTACAAAAACAGTAGCCAAAAGCAAAGTCATGCTAACAAGTATTTTTGGCTTATACTTTTTGACTTGTACTTGGATGATAAAATACATTTTTAATCTTTTTTTTTCTTTTTTTTTTTTTCTTTTTTTTTTTTTTGGTGGGGAGAGAGAAACCTTTGATCTGATACACCTATTTTCCACTTTTTTCCTCACACTCTCCACCAAAAAACTTTTAAATTTTAAAAGTAATTTTGACCTCAGTTCCCATCATTTAAAAAATCAAAACACAAAAAATACAGACTAGTAGTACTTCTGCTCATTTGGGAGCACATTGAAGGCAGAAGTTGATACAGCTGACCTAATTTAACCAAATGATACAATAAAGCAAAACTGAGGATTAAGAGTTCCTTTCCTTTCCCTGTTTAAATTCACTATGATCCAGACTGTAGCATGTAATGTCTTCCACAACCAGATTGTAATATTGCAGCTGACAGAATTATATTTGCAGACCAGATTTCTGTTGTTGCTGTATTAGGAAATCATCAGGTTGACTACTTTGTGTTTTAATCTGGGGGTTTTTCCAAAGTGTATCTCATTTGCAGTTCTCTGTGATGTTCCCAACGTAAGCAAAGTTGTATTCTTGGTTAAGATAAATATCCTACATTGTGATTTCACTTTAAAATATTATCAGCGTATTCACCTCAATATGAGGTAAATCTCAGAGCTCTTCCAGTATATTTTGGTCTACTGAAGTTTATGGAAACACCTTAATCAATCTGAATTACCTTGGCAAGGTGCTGGCTGAAGGATGCTTATTTCTCATATAAATGGTAAAGTTTTTCAGCAGGAGAGGACTTGATATTTACTGTGTGACACAACTTTTCTTCTTTGCTACGTTTATAAGAAACCTTTCTGGTTTATAATGGAAAGCTTGAGTAGAATCCACTGAAGTCATGTGAAGCTTGGCTGCTAAGGATTTGAGGAAAGCTAAAAGAAAACCTTTGGCTTGAACACTGCATTGCAGTGGTGTGTTCTTGGAACAAGAACAAAAATATTTAGCTATTAAATGAAAATATTTTAATTACAGAAAAAACCACAATGAGTTTGTGATGCCTGTTTGAAGCCTTGTAGCTACAGAAATGCAGTAACAGTAAATTTCAAATGTTTCCATCAGAAGGTTACTATGGGTTTAAAGGAATTCTTAGTGCAAATAATTCTACTGTATTTTATGAATTCTTCCTAATATTAGTAGAAGCTATGTTGCTGCATTCCAAGCAGTTCTGACAAATTAGTCTCTTGTCTCTGCACTTAAAATTTGTACTATAAATCTAAAAATTACTAAAATCTTAGTGTAATGTGCATAGGTATGTAGCAGCATTGATAGACATGTTGTGCAGACATGCCCGTGTGTCATGGTATTTTTTAAAAAGGAGGTATTTATAGGCAAGCTAACCTGAAGTTTAGTGTTTCTGCAATGGAAAGCTGCAGCTAGCAAAGAACACACAAATTGTCTCTTCTGCAATTTTAGAAAAGAAGGGAGTAACACTAAACCAGTTTAAAGCACTAAACCAACTGCAATTACTCAAATAATTTACTGAGATTATTACGGAGCATAAGTGTGGGTGCCTTAGGATTTATCATACCTGTCAGGAGTTCTCAGCTCTCAGTTGCCAGGGAAGAGAGTAGAATTTTCCAATAGTATGGCTCTCCCTATACCATGTATATATTAAACTCAACACTGAATTAATGGAATTGTGGCATGCTACTAATACTGCATATCAGATCACCATCTAAAATTATTAAGACTATTTGAACCTTAATAAACGTAGCTGTGAAGATGAAACAAAGATGACCCTCTATGGAGCTCAGAGAAAGACTTCAGGAATAAAACTTTCCTTATGTCTTTCAATGTTCCTTATTAGATGGCTGAAGAAGGTGTTTTTTGGAATGCAATACTCCTCCAAATACCGATCCTGCCTAAAAGCTTCTCAACTTGGTAATTGGTGCAGCCAAAATATTATTTATATGCACACTGAACCACTTTAAAAACAGTCCAAGAAAAATGTTTTGTGTTGAAGACCGCCACTGACAGCAATCCAGATTGTAAGAGTCCCCTCTCAATACCAAAAATTGAGTGGGTGCTATGGACTGTGAGGAAAAAATAAGACTCAATTCAAAGTGCGAGATTGTTTGCTACTGTTCACTAATTTCAGTGCCATATTATTTTAATTTGAAGCTGTACCTCATTGCCTCTTTCAGGACAAAGAAAATAAACTGCTTTTGACATGTTCTTCAGAAAACCTAGATCTGTCTGATAGGGTAAGTTTCATCTCATTTAACTTTGGTTGAGAATATATCAGAACTAAACTAGTTGCCTGCTCTTCTGCTGTAGTTATAAGAAGGAGAAGAGAAAATATTTATCTGAGCTGCTTTTGAATGGCATGTTTTAATTTCAGTCTTTTTACATTAGCTAGAGAAAACCCTACAGTAAATACCAACATTTTCAAAAGCCGGACCAGACAAGATTAATTTCATAGTCTGCAACTTGGCTGAATCTCTTTCATATGAAGAGTAACAATTTTGGAACACAGCTTTAATCCTTCAAGAGTTAGCTGCATGAATGTCTGTCTGTATATAGATAAATATTTAACAATAAATAAAAATATTTAATATATAAATATTTAGGAGTTTATAATGAAGAATATGTAGAACTAGGCAATCCAAGAGAAGTTTGCAATAGGGCATTTAAGTCAAATAGTAAACCGTAACAATTTGAATAAGGTTGATCTATTTTTATCTTTATAAATGTGATCTATCTAAAGGAAAGTTACATAGGAGTTTATGAAGTAACTGAAAAATAGGGGGCTTTGTATTGTAGCAATTAACATAAATTGTATTCATCTCTTCCCTCCTGCAGGTCTTTCCAGACATGCTTCACTGAAATGGAGGGTGAGTAAAAACAGTTGGGTTTGGTACAGAGTAGTGAACAGAAATTAAACACTCTACATCCAGCATCTCATCCACTCACCAGTTCAACAATGCAGCTTTAATTATAGTAACATGAATTGTCTTATGTTAAAGCAGTAGAGAGGGTTATGTGTTAGATCTGGAGCAATACATAACAAGAAAGTAAAAAAAAAATACAAAAAAACCACAAACACCAACAAAATGGAACAGTACAGAAGACTATGCTTGCAGATTCTAACCACTGAAAGACTCTCCATAGCACAAATTGAAATCCAGAGAAGTTAATGGTATCAAGACATCTTGCGAAAGACCTTTAAATTCAGCTGGTTTTCAGCTTCACCATTGTCACAGAGTAATAGTCTTTTATATGTAAGATTTTGTGATATATTTAATTTAATCCTAATCCAATGTTTTACATGCTGTAGAAAGTGAACGGAAAAATATGCCTGTTGGTAACTAAGGTCACAAACCTTGTAGAGATATGGAGAGATATCTGCAGATTTTTAAAGAGAAACTCAAACTAGATTCAAATGAACTAGCTCAGCTACTGGAAACAGCGTAGCCATGGCAGCAAGCAGTTCATGACAGCTGCAAAAGCTGCCTGTAAAGGTAGGTAAATATTTGGACAACTTGCTGGCACAGAGTTCTTGTGCTACAGCAGCTACACTGCTTCAGCTATTTTATGTGCCACTCAGGATGACCTCAGCCTAGTTATACCTGCTGGCAGCTCAATGCCATGCACAATAATCTTGGAAGCACTTGTGAAAAAAAAAAAAAAAACCACCAAATTGAAAACTCTACCAGTTCTTTATGAGTATCTGTATAGAAATCTCTTGGTCAAGAGAGACTAAGAGATGCTTATTCCTAGTCTCAAGCTGTCGCTGCCTTTCCCCCCGTCCCTCCCCCCCCAGTACTCAAGTATCCTCCATTACAGAGTAAGTGATAACAATTATCCCTGTATTCAAATAATATTACCACTTCTTGTATGTATATGTTTTCTATAAACAATTTATTTTACATATTCATTTCATCATTCAGGTGAGTCGTCCACAAACTTGGGGGTTTTTTTCTGCACTGTTAAACTGAGAAGCCTAAGCAGACTGTTGACTTTGGCCAGTAGTGTTTCAGAGTGCCCACTGAAAGCCTGATTCCATTTCTTTTAAAAATTGCAAATGTGAATAGTTTCATTAAGTTGCTTTATAGTGCAGCCCCTATTCAGGGGAATAGATGTGATAAGATGTCTTCAATGTGTTGAAGGGTGTTAATCTCAAGGCTTTAGGACTGGTCATTTATTATCCACATGGTTTTGTTTCCTGCCCTGAAAGAACATAACACGCTAATACTTCTGAGATAAAGGGACAGACCATTAAGGTGCCTTCTGAGGCCTGTCATCTAAACTTACTTTGCACCACTGCTTTTATATTCTGTGACTGAGGGTGTTTTTTACATGGTGACTGAGATATTACTAGCAACCCAATGATTGTTAGAAATCACTATAGCTAAGCCAGCTGACCTCAGAATTCTACTGCCCTTAAAATAGATTTCACTAAAGGTATTTTTCTAGAATCTAATGTGGTTTAGACATGAATAATTTAAAGAGGTCTTTTATAAGACACCACAAAAGATCAATTCAGATATAAACATACCCACTCCTGTATATGCCAGCTACTGCAAAATGTCATAAGTGTTCCTTTTGCAGAACAACTTCCAAACATACGTACCAATTCAATACAGATTATTTTCTTTAAATTATACAAGCTAGCCATTAATTAAATAGTTAATGGTGATTTTTTTATTTTGCTTCTAGTTACAGAGTTAGATAAAAGAAGAAAATAAGTTGCTATTCAGTGCTCTGCTTAGGGAACAATAGTGGCTATTCATTTTTCAGGGCTTATTTCTATTTTGAGTCTCTGTAAATATGCTAATAGTTAAAAACTGTATTTTCATAATGAGATTAGTAAGATGTTTCGTACATACTTTGTCATATTTATGCTTTTATGTACTTATGCACAAAAGAAAATTGGACATGAGGAAATGCAGTTATTTAGACGACCTGCACTTATTTGTCTCAAATGGCTTATTTGGTTACAAAAAGGCAGCAAAATGCATAGGAAGGTCTTTGGCTGTGAATATTCAAGTTCTACAAAGTACATAGATTATCTTTATACTGTTATGATTAGCCTTCCAAAATTAACATTGATATGAAAGATTATAGATGGCTCTGTCTAGAATTATTTGGATCTGAAGTTCTACATATGAGATTTAAGTTTTATAGCTGAAGCAACTCACCCAAACAGAATCCAGGAGAATCTAGAGTACAGTGATGACCTAGTATTTAACCTGAAAATTTAATTGACATTAATATCTAACTGGAATCTAGCTTATTGATCTTAATAATTGGGCAGAAACCAGTGTAAGTGATTAGTTGCAGTTAACAGCAACATCTTAAGATAGATTACATTTACCACACACATTCATATTTTTTACTGTGAAACCTCATAACAATTTTCTAGAACATGTATATGCAGTTTACTACCCATCACTACAAAATAATATCATAGTAAAGATTTACCTTGTTCTAAAAATGGCATGAAATATAATTTTAGAGAAATATTTTAAAGTTCAGAGAAAACAAATATTTGACTAGCCCAGCTTTGACATTGGGTTGGATTGCATGACCTCCAGAGATGCCTTCTAACCTCTGCTAAGATTTAAAGAGAACTCTGTGGCCTAAATTACCTTATGTTTCAATCACAGGGAAAGATGGAAACACTTTAGACCAGAAAATTTATAAGAGAAAATGGATATTCCATACAAATTTATGTTTTTGTTTCCATGTGTACTATTTAAAAACCTGGTTTCCAGACTGACTGATTTAAAATATATTCTCTGATGTGTCTGTAGCTGAGCTGCTCTGTATTAATTCTAAAAAAAGCATTTCTCATGGAAAGCTTGACCCAGAGTTAATTTTAGAGGTGCTAGCAAATGCTGCTGTTATAAAGCCTCTTTTCCTGTTTATGGTAAGAATGATCTCCTCTTTTTCTCATACTTATTATCTTGCCAAAAAAACAGAGGTCATTAGCAAGGTGAATCTGCTTTTTCAGTTCTGCTGTCAATGTAATTTTAGGAAATATCCACAAATGCTGTAGAGATGGAAAGAAACATTCTTTTAATCCATGGTTTTTTCCATTGCTGTTATTGATGTTTGTACTTGGTATAAGGGACATTAAGGTGTTTTTTTAATTTTTATTTATTTATAAGCCGTACAGGAGATACTAGTGAAACATAGAGGTCCCTGCAATTTCCCTTATACAGTTAATTTCTGTAAACTGAGAAGGGGTTTTCTAAAAGCTGTAATGATTGCAACTAATACAAGCTGCCATCCATTAGGGTTTAGGATGCTATGGCCCATGTCTTAGCTGAGCTAACGTTTGCACTACTTACAATACAAGCAATATACTTGTATATTAAAAAAAACAACCAACCTGTTTAGTAGATACTTATGAAATAGCCTGAAAAGTCAAAAAATATATAAACTTTATCTTCCTAGTCAGAAATACAAGTACAGATATACAGTCAGTTTTCCAGATCTTCACTTTTAGGTGACATCGCAAAAGTATTTTAAAAAATGGACAGATCAATTGGAAGAAAAATTAGGGGGTGGGTCCCCCCCAAAAAATATGTATAAACTTATTTGAGAGTTTCAAAATACAGTCACAACCCATCAAAATCTTTGATAGAGGAGGCTGGTCATAGGTCCCTGGTAACTGGGCTATCAAAACCCAATGAAAATATATATAAACTATAATTAGAAGCAACTTGCCAGACATTGCAAAGCATACCTAGAAAGAGAATTCCAGTCTTATATTTTAAAATCCTAAGACAAATACTAGATTTGCAATGTTCCCTATCTTCTATGAAGTTTGGGGGTTTATTTTTTTTGGCAGGCTAAAAAAGTTTAGCATAACACTGTGGGTTTATGTGGCCTTCTTTCCCACTGCAGTATTCTTGGAATAATATTACAATATAGTCATGTTAAAAGAATTACTCCAGCACTTTGTGATTCTGAAGTTTCTTCTCATACTCCAAATACCAGAGGCGGGATCACAGTGCTCACAGTGCAAGCACACACACAGACACTCCTCTTATCCAAATGTGTTTTCATCCTGAGCTTATTTGAAAATGTCAAGATTTATTTATTCTAA
This sequence comes from Taeniopygia guttata, assembly GCF_048771995.1. Taxonomy (NCBI): domain Eukaryota; kingdom Metazoa; phylum Chordata; class Aves; order Passeriformes; family Estrildidae; genus Taeniopygia; species Taeniopygia guttata. The sequence continues at coordinate 46,868,788 of NC_133028.1, read as the reverse complement.
ATGCACTAGATTTCTCACTGATAAAAAAATAGTGGTATATAGATGAATGAGCTGAAGTCAGAAAACCTCATCCTCTTTCTGATATGCAGCTGAACGCTGGAGAAGTCAATATTATACAATCCCATTTTTATCTAGAAACTGGGAAAATCATACATACTTTCCTGTCTACAAAAGCCTGGATGCCTAAAGATAAAAAACCTGAATATTTTATTTCTAATAAGAAATTATTAGAAAAATCAACTGAATATCCATTACATATCAATATTTGAAGAAAGAGTGAAAATGTTAAAATTATGTGAGACTAAGGTTAACACTTAAAAAAGACACCATTACAATATGTAAAAAATAACCATATCTTCCTTCATTTTCTTACTGACTTAAGTGTTTAAGTTATTCAACAAAATCTTAACTTTTTATCACTCTGAGAGTTGTATAAAAAAAGAAGGCAAGTCATACAAACCTTGAATGAAAGTGTGAAAATACACAGAGAACCTCAGCCATTGAAAAATCTGCATAGCACAGGGAAGGAATAGCAGAGGAGGATGATGAAAATAATAATGAACAGGGGAAATTATATTAAATTTAGGCAGAGGAGAAGTAGTCACAATGTATATCCTTCAAGACTTTGAGCTTGTGCATTAAAGACTGCCTTGGATTCTACCATCAGACTTAAAGTATTTTGTAATTGAATAGTCAATGTGAAAATGAAGTAATTGTAACTATTATTCTCATACTACAGCTTCTATTCTTGCTTAAGAAAATTTAAGTAGTCATTTTAAATCCTGCAAGAAGAGAGATTGTTGTTCTCAACCTTTTTCACATTATCCCAAAATACAGAGGGAGATATATGGGGCTTTCTTCCATTTGATTTTGGAAACTCCCTCCTAGATTAATAAAGAGATGGCGATTATGACCCACCACCTACTTGGTTGCTAAGGACTGAAATAAAATACTCTCCTGTATTTCTCTTTAAAATATTGGATTTCTCCTAAAATTTTTAAATACATGAACATATTTCTGAGTATTTTATAACATAGAAATTTTGTAGGATTTCAAGAATATTGTCAGCGACCTGCAGAACTTTGTGAATTTGCATGGATTTTTTTATCAAGTACCTCCCTAAACAGTTTACACATTTTGCAGACATTCAGTTAAAGTAGACAATAAGTTTGTCAGAAGAGAAGCCCTAGTGAAGGCCTAGAGCAGCCTTCCAATGCTCAGGAGAACGTTATCAACCAAAAGTCTGATGCCAGGCTCTATGGAGGGACAAGCAAAGAGAATGAGAAACAGCAATCAGAAATCAAGAAAGGGAGTTCCAGCTAGATACAAGGAAAATATATTGGAGGAGGCTCCCCAGAGAGACTGTGAGGTTTCAGAGGTATTCAAGACCCAACTGGACAAAGCTCTGGGCTGTCTAGTCTGAACTGAGTGTTGATTCAGCTTTGAGGAGGAAGTTGAAAGGACAGAAAGTGAGAGGTAACTCTGATAGTCTCAAGGAAAATTTAGCTAAGCAGAACAAATGTATTTCCTTCAGCTTCGCTGGGCAGTCACAGTCAGCAGCATTCATCCCATTTGTGCCCTAGCCTACCTGGCATTTTTTAAAGGATAGTGGCATAAAACCTTCACTGTCTACAAAAGTTATTGCCACAAATCTATTATAAGATGTAAAATGTAATTGTATAAATGACCAGTAAATAATGCAACTGTTTTAAGATAAATATACAGGAAACAAAAATTGTCCCAGGAGCTGATGTCTGCATAAAGGACTGCATGACCATAAACCTGTTAGCATCAGCATATGGACTCAGTGATGTATAGGAAATGAGTGGAATAGAAGTGACTGACAATGGCCACCGGTGGGCTCCAGTTCTTGTGTTCCCAAGATGCCCAAGTTAGATCATGACCTCTTAGTCAAGAGTTCTCTGGTTCAAAGGATGTTACTCCCCAGATGATTCCAGAGATAAAAGGAATATAAGACACTTGTATTCTACCTTACATGCCAGATTTAATATTTTTTTGCTGCTGGAAGTATCCTGTGCCGAATCTAAAAATCTGTCTGTAACAGGAGTCAGAATCACAAATAAGTATATATATATATATATATATAAATTTATTTATTTATTTATTTATTTATTTATTTATTTATTTATTTATGGGACTGTTTCTAGTTTGTCTTTCTACTTGTCTCCATATGACAGCAAAATAACAACAGCTTAAGGTGTAAAGTAAGGCATTTCAAATTAAGTAGCAATAGATTTTAAAAAGAGAATGAAAAAACCTCAGTACCTCTAAATACAATGTTTAATCAACTTGTAGAATCACTGCAACGTAAAATCATTATATAGACACCACTTAAACTCTTGGGTGATGTGAAAATACTTTTCCAGTGCTGTGGTTTGTCCCATTCCCAGCTGACATGTGTCCCAGGCCCCAGGAGAAAGGTAAAGAAATAGGTCCTAACTAGCTGGGGTCCTAGTGAGCATAATACTATGTTGAGCCATGACTGCCTACTGTGGCATAGTTCTCTGTTGCAATATTTTTCTGGTATTCTCATTAACCACTCCATCAACATTTTGTGAAGAAATGAAAAAAGTTATTAAATAATATTTAGAAAAGACAAGTATCAAGTAGAGTAGAAATAAGATATTTGAGTGAGAGTGCATACTGGGTATTTGCAGAGAGTTTTTTTCTTGGCTTTGATTTTTTTTTTTTTTTTTCCTTAGAAGAGACCACAGGTACTGCAGGTTTTCCTGATGGGCTAGAAAAATGCTTGCCTGGAGTTATTTCTATGAGGTGATCAACAAAGGCTGCTTTTGGTTCAGGCAAACATGTATAAAAAGCTTCTTCTTTTCATTGATTATGTTTGGTCAGTAACTTACGAGGGAAGTTATTGTGAGGGCAGTGGCTGCCACCATTTTCTCATTGTTATTTGATCAGAAAGAAGTACTACTCTCCAGTCAGAGTATAATACATGCTTTGCTTTTCTTCATACTCCGAAAGAAAGCTAAGGATCCTCCTATTTCTGGTTTCAGTATAGTTCCTTCTTCAAAGCCTATTACACTGTGGATTTTTAATGCTTTCATACTTTTTATGCCTAGCCCTGAACTGGCACAATGCTAAATCAGCTTGGTGCATAATTAATCAGCATCAATTATATTCATACTAGGTACAAGATTCCCATCAACATCAGATTGCTGAATATACTTCCATTTCCATCTTACTTTCTATTGCCTTTCCTAGTGTGTGCAAACTTGGAGACATCTATATTTACAACTCCTCATGATTTATTTATAAGGGCAGAACAAGAATCTAGACTCTTAACAATGAAGACATCTCAGAGGTCTGCCTGTGTATAAACTTGTAGCACCTAAAAGTCAAGATTGCTATTGTGTCTTTCATTGAGATACTTCATGGAAAACTATCGGCCTCCTCATCTCTTCTGAGATCTTCTGAGTCCAGCTAGACACTTGAGAAGACACTTCAGCCTTTTTCTTATCAGATAGGAAGAACCTTTCTCCCTGTAGGATAACTCACTCTTTCTGCACCCTCCTCCAAGTCAATTTAAAAACATGAATCAAAGGAAAAGACACTTTAGAACATGTTTTTACTACAGTAAATGTCCATTTGGCAGGACATAACAATACCCAGATCCCTTGGCTTCATGCCATCAGAAGCCATCTAATCATATCTGTGTGATGATACATAGAAACTGGCTGAAAGACTTATGCTTTTCAGTCTAAAAAATCACCCATTAAACAATGTTTTATCGACCATGGCCTTTGTGATAAATCTCATGGCCACAACTTTAATAAGTGATAGTGGAGCATTTTGCTTCCAAGTAAGAATAAGCACCAAATTACTTCTGAATACATTTCAAATACAGTGAAACAAAGGTCTTTTTACCAAACTCGTTTATCTTTTGGGTCCTGTGAAAAAGAAGATATGTTAAGGCTCTTCTAATACACAGCATATCAAAAAGGCATGTAATATTTAAAATTCAGAATTGATATATGAGTCAGTTCTGTCTTTTTCTTCTCTACCTTTGAGGTTCATGACTCATTCACTTATCGAAGGATATCTGTCAGAATGTCTTTAGCCATTTTTAGCCATTTTTCAGAGTCAAACTTTATTCTACAGTCTAGTGCAAAATAATAGCAAAATTTCTTTTAAAACTATTTTGTACACCTTCTGGTATTTTTTCTCAAACTTTTTTAAACTCTTTGACAAATAGGCATGGGATTGTATTAAGGTCTTACATAACTGAGGAGTATCACAACTTATTCACAAAAAAAATGCATCAAAAGCAGCAATTTTCTGGTGTTAAGTGCATACTTCATTAAAATTTACTTGTTGGTTGCTGGTCTTTTTATTTAAAAGGAGAAAATGCATCTCCTATTATGCTAGGCAGAAAGGAAACAAAAGGAAATGTCCTCATGTTGCATCAGAGAAGGCTTAGCTTAGATATTAGAAAAAACAAATCATGGAAAGTGTTGTAAAGCATTGAAATAGACTTCCCAGGAAAGTAGTGGAGGCACCATCCCTGGAAGCATTCAAAAAATGTCTGGATGCGGTGTTATAAGACATGGTTTAATGGTGAACATGGTGATGGTGCTAGGTGGATAGTTGGACTTGATGATCTTGGAGGTCTTTTCCAATTGTAATGATTCTATTCTCCTTTGGAAGGGAAGAGATAAGCAGCTAGGACAGAAGGATGCTTTACTCTTTTCTGTCCTTTTCCCAGCTTTTACTGACATTATCCCTATGCCTTTTTTGAAGCTTCTTGGATTGCCTGCTATCAGAGCCAGGACAGAAGATTAGACAGGTTACCCTAGTACATTTGAGCCCTCCATGTGTTTCATACAGAATTTATATTCAGATGATAACAGCAGTCACTTTTTTTAAAAGTAGGCCACCTGTCCCTCATGCAATTGTGTCAGCTGCTTAGGTTTAAAAATAATTTTTGCTAAAAAAAAGTCCTCACACTAATAGAATCCTCAAATGTAAGATAATGATGCAAAAAATTATATTGCTCCTAAGCTTCAGTGGGGAGGGGTAAATCTTAGGAGTTTTGTATTGCTCATTCATGTACCAGTCTTACTTCCTTTTCTCTCTATTTTTTTCTCCTTTTTCAGCTGAATCAGATAAAATTCTCCATCATAGAAAAAGCACACATAGAGAGACAAATAGAGATAATCTATTGATCTGTTCAGCTACTCTTCAGTTTATATTAAAATTAATGTGTTCCTGTTTTGCATTACTGGAGAAAAGCCTTATAAACTTTTTGTTGAAGAGGAAGTTGTCTAGTAGTCAGAGGTTTAGCCCAGCTATTCTGTTTCAGAATATAGGACTGCTAAAAAAACAAAAATAAAAACAAAACAAAACAAAAAACCAAAAAAACAAAAACAAAAAAAACCAAACAAAACAAAAAAGAACCCAAAAAAACAACAAACCCCAATGGTGAGAAATTAAAAGAAAGTTACATGGGTAGGATGGGATCAGAGGAGTTAGAGAGAAAGCTATTCAGGAGGATGAAGAGAAGATACAGTAGATAAGGCTGAGTAGCAAAGAAAATGGGCTAATTCACCTGTCAGTTGATTTTGTGACAATTGTTACAGCACAGCAGTCTTGTCTTATTTTTCATGCATTTACTATCATATCCAGGAATCCTTATGATGTTTCAAAAAAGCTTTAATAAGCCTTTTTATTTGCCTAGCATAATCCTTCTGATCTTCTAGTTGTTGCCAAAAGTGTTACCTCTTTTCTGAAGGAGACTGAGAATATTTCCCATACCTCTGCTTGATGCAGCTTCCTAGAATCATAGAATGGTTTGACTTGTAATGGGATCTTGAAGATCCCTGTGGGCAGGGACACTTTCAATTAGACCAGGCTGCTCAGAGCCCCATCCAACCTGGCCTTGAATACCTCCAGGGATGGGGCATCCACAGCTTCCCTGTGGATGAGCAGCCTGTTCCTGTACTCCACTACCCTCACAGTAAAGATGTTTTTTCCTAATATCTAAACTAAACATACTCTGTTTCAATTTAAACCCATTCAACCCTTATCCTTGCACTACATGCACTTGTAAATAATCTTCCCTCATCTTTTCTGTAAGTTTCTTTCAGGTTCTGGAAGGCAACAATTAGGTCACATTGAAGCCTTCTCTTTTCCAGGCTGAAGAATCCCAACCTTTCTCTCAACCTTTCCTCACTGAGATGTGCTCCATTTCCCTGGTGACTTGGTGGCCTTCTCTGGACTTGCTTCAACAGGTCCATGTCCTTCCTGTGCTGGGCACCCCGGAGATGATGCAGCCCTGCAGGTGGGGTCCCAGCAGAGCAGAGCAGAGCAGAGCAGTGCAGAGCAGAGCAGAGCAGAGCAGAGGGGCAGAATCCCCTCCCTGTCCCTGCTGCCAGTTTTGATGGGGCTTTGAGCAACCTGGTCTAGTGGAAGGTGTCCCTGCCCACAGTAGGGGTGTTGGACCTTGATATTCAAGGTCCCATTCCAACCCAAAACCATTCTATGACTTTATGATTCTATGATCCCATAATATATCCAAAGGAAAAGAAAAAAAAAAAATAAAAGGGTAAATTTGAGGTTCAACTCTTTCTGCTTATGAAAGTGAAATAGTGAGAGAAAAGTAAAAAGTTTGTTTTTTAACTTACTGCTTTATTAAAAAAAAAATTCTGTAGTCTAAATCTGTTTTTTTTTTTTCCTCATAAGCTTTAGCAAGGAGTATAATTCCACAAAGCTTCGTATTTTTTTCCCCTGAAACTACCCAGGGACGTTCTCAATAACACGTAAGTCCTTGAAAAAATAGTTTTAAAAACGTAATATCTCTGCCTAGCTGTTGGTTATGAAAACAGCTAATACAGCAATTTTTGAGGAATGTAAACTGTGTAAAGCACCAAGGTTAGGCGAACGGCAGACAATAATCACAGATTTGTAGGTCTCGGGAAATCGAGATATACTGGAGCAAGCATCTGCTGTCTCCAGAGATGCCTCCAAGCCGGACACCGCTGGCAGCGGATTTGGAGGCGGCGGCGGCCGCTCCCTGCCGAGCCCGGCCGGGCACCTGCGGGGCGGGCGGGCTGCCGCTGCCATTGGCCTGGCGCCGCTTCCCGCCTCCTTTGAAAGCTGGGGAAGGGCGGGCGGCAGCCGTGCCTCGGCAGTCGGGCAGCAGGGGCGGCAGGGCAGCGCGGGGCCAGCGCAGGAGGCCGCAGGTGAGCCGGGAGCGCTTTCCTGGTGTCCCTCGTGGGGACTGGGCGGGCTCCACTGAGCTGAGGGAGCCACACTGGGGTTTCTTTGCTCGCGGGTTCTTCGAGCAAGGTGGCAGCGCTAAAGCGACGTTTGTGTGCTTAGTATGGCAGCGCTCGGCTTGGCAGCCTTGTGCTTTATAGTAAGTAGTAGTGGCTTTTTTTTTTTTCCTAGTTTTTGGTTTTTGTTTTTTTTTTTTTCTTAATTTATTTTGTGAGGGGTTGACCTCTTAAGGTAGGCTTGCCATCTAAGCAGGTGAATTTGTGCTTGATCCATCTGTGGTGATTTATAAATGTGTTTCTTAAGGCCCCAGCTCCTCCAGTAGTAGGGTAGGACTGTGTACTTTGGAACTGGTGCTTATGAAGGAGTGATGGAAAAACTTGTCCTATAATTTCTATTGTGGCTTATCTTTTCATCTGCTTGTTCAGTTGCCAAAAAGTAGTGACATTAACGGTGAATTTAAAAGGTAAGCTTTGTCCTTGTTCTCAAGCCCTTGATGTTGAAAAAGAGCTAGTGAATCGATCAAAAATAGTAATCTGGAGACCTAGAATTCATTTCATTGATGAAATGCATCCAATTCAAAAACTGTGGAACTTATTTTTGTTAGGGGGTGTTTAAAAATTTAGGAAGTGTAGACTGATGAAGAATCTTCACGACATAATCTACCTACATAGGGTTTTAGTGTTTTTTACTCTTTTCATAATTGGGTGGGAATAATAAATCATTCTGGAGTTACTCCATCTGTTTTAAGGTAGAAGTATCAGCTAGCACCTTCACAGATACAATAGGGCTGCCATGAGTACCAGGGTACAGAATATTAATGTTGGACCTGAATAGAAGTAGTCTGCAGGATTACCCTGATTGATATGCTACTTGAAGAAAAAGCAAGGAAGTGACTGTAAATATGGGCATGTATGGCATGCTTCAATATAAAATATATAGGTTTTTATCTGCCCTTAACATAGCTAGAATAAATGCTACAAATATATGTGAGCTCCTAAGAACTTATGTACTTACATGGTTAATTAGTTCTGAAACTATTTAGGCTGAGCACAGGTACATAGTTTTGCCCATCAGTTTCTGCACAGAATTCTGCTAAGGCCTGGCTACACAAAAAAAAAAGGCAGCTTTTTTTTTGTTTGTTTTTTTAGTAGTAGCACTGTTTATTCTGTCTATAAACTGTAAAGTCAGCTTGAACTAGAAATTTCTGTATGGTTCTTGGTTCCCTCCACCACAAACCCAATCATGCAGCTTCAGTTCTCCCATGGTAGGACTAAGCAGGATTCTGGTGGTAGCTGCTTCTGAAAACTGCCCAAGTGTCTCTTTGGAAATAGTCAGAATTTTAATGCACAAGCTGGCTGTGTTCGTTTATAGAATTACTGTTTCCAATAATATCCCTGCTGATCTCATGAAAGGGGGAAAAAGTAAACAGTAATGAAAAAGGATGCTGGGTTTGTTCCAAGTGAAAGGAACAGTAATTTTTTTTTCCCTCAAAGCTCTGTTTCTGTATTCTCTCCCTCTCATCTGCCTCCCTGGGAGGTGAAGGGGAATGTGACTTGTGAGTCTTTCCATGGAATTCTGTATGTGCAAGGTTTCTTTTTCCTCAAAATAGGTTATCGTTTTTTAAGTCTTGTTATCTCTCAATTCCTGTCTGAAGACACTCTTCTGAAGTCAATTTAGTTTAAATTAAAGTTCAAGATATGTGCTGCTATTTCCTCTGGCAACTTTTGTTTCTTCAAAAAATTGTTGCTTGCTTTCAAAGGTTTGTTGTTATGCAGGATTTGCAAGCAGTTCTTACCAGATTAATTCAAAACCCTCTCCTGGAAGTTTCTCCTCAGAGATTCATCCCTGAGCTCTACACTTCAACCTCTCATCTGCATGGTTGGGCTAGTGGGTTGGCTGTGAAGTGTAGTCTTGAACAGAGTAAGAAAATGTTCTGCTCTTTTTTACTTACTCAAATGCAGTACTCCAGATAACATTATTTAAGAGTAATTCCAGTGTTTCAGCTTACTCATCTAAATAATTTGGAAAAATGCCAGTGAAGTTTCCAGTTGCTGCTTTTAACCTTTCTTCAGTGGCTTTTCTTTAATTAAGCAAAACTGAGGAGGCCTCTGTGTAGCCTTTGCTGTACTTTACTTTGCCTGTAGATACCTTTTTATTCACTTGCATTACTATTTCTACTCTTGATATGTTACTCTGTCTGTTATTATCCTCTCCGTATAACAGCTTGAAGTAAGATACTGCAAAGGCATGCATGTGATTGTGTATCCAATATGTAGATATCTCTGTAATCAGCTAAAAACAAATGCCCTGCCCATGGTACTTTTTTTTTTTTTCAGATTTTATTTTAAAGGAAGCATTACCTGCTTAGGAGTATTGGAGGGGTGGTGGGAGGGGAGATTACAGTGGCAGTAAAGAGGGCTGTGAGGTTCCAGCCTCTTTGGTTCAGCACTACAGGTGTGTATGTTCATTCACCTAGCAACAGGAACAGAAGTAGCCTTGCTGAATTGTTTATCAGGTTATAAGAGAATATTTGCATTAAGCCTGCAGGAGATAAAACTTGGAAATCCTGGCATTCTATCAGTAGCAGTGCCCTGGCTGTCACCTTTGGACTAGGATAGTTTCCCTGTCCTACAGAAATCTGAGTGTGGAAATTTTTCCACTCTGTGCTGGAATAAAGCAGATTCTCTCTTCCCTTCCCCCAAGCTTTTGTGGAAAAAAACAAAGTGCGAGCAACCCCAGCAGAATAGCCAATAGCTGGGTGAAGGGGGCTTTGCAGGGGTGTGACGAACAGAGGGTCAGGTGCCTTCCTCGAACGCGGGGCTGTGTGCCGGGCCGCCGCTCTGTCATGCGCCCGCTCGGCGCTGCAGCCGGGTGACTAAGGCAGGACAGGTGTGTATCGGCCAGAGCGAGTTTCGGTGAGGATGAGTTGACACCTTCCCCCTCCCTTCCTCCCCCGCCAATCACGTGTTTCTTACACTGGAAAACTCCCAACAAAATCTGGCTCTACGCAGTGATGGGCAAAACTCTTTTGAAAACAAGGGGGGGGGGGGAATAGTCCTCTACCCAGCGCAAAAAAAAGAAAAAGCCAAACAAAACCCCAAGGAAAGCCAAGTCCAGAGGCGGGGGTGAAACACTTGAGAGGCAGGGGGTTTCAGTGACAGTCATCCGTCACGTGAGCAGATTTGGGGAAATCAAATCCCCCGGCAAACCCGGGAAGCGCGTCGCTGCGGGGGCTGGCTGCGGGGGCGGCCCCGGCACCTGCCCCCGCGCTGGCTGCGGGCGGTGCCCTTCCCGGAGCAGGCGTTTCAGGCTGGGCAGGGCGGGTGTCGGTGCCCCCTTTTGTGGGTTAACGTGGCCCTTTCCCGGCGGCAGCGGGACCGAGCCGTCCCCCGGGAGAGCCGTGCGGGGCTGGGCGGGCAGAGGCGGGCGGGCACGGCAGACGGGCTCGGGGCGGGGCGGGCGGGCGGCCCCGCCAGCAGGGGGCGGCGGGCGGCGCGCGCGCGCAGAGGCGCGCGTCGGGGGGGCCGCGCGGGCGGGGCCGGCACCTTGCGCGGCGGGCGGGGGCGCCGAGAGGCCCGGCCGGTCCGGCCGGCCCTGCCCCGGACGGCGGCGGCAGCGCCGGGGTGAGTCACTGCTTGGAAATGGAGTGGGCGGGCGTACGCGTAGCAGAATGAATGATGTCAGGGAGCACCGCGGCGGGCATGAGGCTCGCGGCAAACGCGGCGGTGGCCGCAGCCCCGAGCGAGCGCTGCCCCCGGCGCCCCCCGGGCCGGAGCCGCCCTCCATCGGGAGAGCCTTTCCAGCTGCGGCACTGCTGAGGCAGGAAACCTCTGCGAGAAGCGTCCCCTCCGCCGACGCCCTTAAAGCCGGTCCCTTTCGCCAGGAGGCAGAAGAGGCTGAGGCTGGGAGAGGAGCAAATTGTAGGGGAAGGTAGAGATTGTGGCAAACTTTCTAGCTGCTTCTGCGTGCTGCTACCTCACTGGTGGGAGTGTCTGCCCATAAGGAACTGCAGAACCCAAACCCAAGAGCCCTGAGGCTCCAAAAAAGACTTCCAGCCGCCTTTGGAGGAGGAGCTGCCAGCAGTGCAAGATTTTGCATATACGGCTGAGTAGGTAAGTTGGGAACGGCATAGGCGGATTAAAAGTGTGGTGTACTACAGGTGCCCACTTGGAGACCCTCTTTCACAGAAAACCTAAAACTGTCAGCTGGATAGAGACTGGGAAGGGCAGTCCTATGCTTGTGGTCTCTTCCATTTCTAGAGTTTGAGGCCCCTCTAGCTACGGAGGGCACCTGCTGTTTTGATTTCTCTTGCCAACGTGTAATTTATGGAACATACCTAGTTTGAGAGTAAAGCTCTATGGTTTTGGTGGGTGCAATGTGTACATACCTCTTAGAGCAGTACCACATACCTAGCTGCTCAGGAGGGGACTTCAAAGGGTGGGATTTCAGCTCAGGAACATAAAGTAGTATTATACGGCTCTTAAGGGTGTTGTAAAGGTGTTTTGTTATAGGTGTTTTTTTTTCTTATTGCATATCTGCTCTGTTGACGCCACTCTTAAACTTCCTGAAGTGCTGCTGAACTAAACTTTTGACTTAGTGGCAGGTTACCTTTCTTTTAATGTTGTGCGGTTTCTGAAGTAAATTTAGCTTAAAATCCTTCTGAAAAGTAGTTAATGTGTAGTCTTCTGGCAAAGTAATAAAATCAGAATACAATGTAGAATAGCTGGTGTTCAGTTTAGTCCATTTCTAAACATTTTATTTCATTTGAAGACCTTAGAAAATCAAACATCTGTCCTCGAACCACTTGACAGTTATTAATTTATGCACAGTTAATTATACAAGTGAATGGGTCTGTAGGAGTATTAGCATAAACTGAGCAGGTGCATGGTACTTCATCTGAGACAACAGGCTTTACAAGAATTTTGGCAGGCTTTACTTTAAACCACATTTATTACATGGTTTGTCCAAAATCAATTTGCTTTTTTTTCATTATATTTAATGTAGTTGCTTAGATGTATTATTTGACAAAGCAGGTTTTTTGAGGCTCTATAGCCTTAAATGCTGTCTCACTGTGAAACTAATAACTTTTATTGCTTATTTTGCCCTAACTTAAATAATCTAGGGCTTAATTTACTAGAAAGGTCAATGTGCTTGCTTCCATATTTCTTTCCTTTTAGGTTGTTAGTTCAAAATCAGACACATATTATCACATTCTACTGAAAAACATGTACTTGTCTCTGTCCTTCATAAAGATATTCCAGTGTACCCTGTGTAGTAGGTCAGTCTTAAAGGATACTGGACAAGTCAAGTGGCAATTGGGAGAAACTTTAGGTGAAAATCTAAGGGGACAACAATTGTAAGCTGATAAAGGCCCCTAATGAGGTAGCCTTCTATGCTGTCCTTGTAGTGAACTTATACAATGGAAAAATGGTGACTTGAAGAGAGCAAAGACAGGTCATTTTTTTTAAGTCATGGGTTGGTTATCTCAATATAGAATGCCTTTACTCCTAAATTTTAAATATTCAGCCATGGATGGCATGTTGATAAGCATCTACTTTTCTGCATTGTAAAAGTGTGCTGTAGTTGTAATCTTGTAAGACAGAAATTAATTCAGAACTTAATGTTTCAAGTAGACATCAGAAGTGTTATATCAGGGATACAGTATAGTGAAAAATGGAAGATTTCCTTATCAATGCAAAAAACTCAGCCCACGCATGTACCTCCCTGTCGCTGGAAGAGCTGAATAAGAAACTTAATCTTTGGTATTTTTAATTCTAAAAACTGGAGTTCTTTATTTACAGTGTATGAGTATAACATATTAAAGATATCAAGACTGAAAAGTAGTGTATTGATTTTTAAGGATTAACAAAATGAGTATTGAAACAAGTGATGGATTTAAAAAATGAGTAGCCTTTTTAAAGGAGCAGAAATGTAGAAGGTTTCTGAAGAAATGGCTCATTACACTTAAGTCTCCTGGGGCAGAAGTGGTCTTTGAAGACAGAGGTATTTAATAAAATAAAATTGCATACATCTTCTGTTTGGATTTTTTTTTCCTAATTTTGGTGGGCTGTTGGCCTACGATAGTTTTTGATACTGTTTGTGGTGAGTGGACAATACAGATGCTGTGATATATTATTTAGTATGGCTGTGGTAAGTCTGCACAGATGCTGCGAAGATTAATGTAACACTAGGTCCACTGTCTTCAGAGATCTCTCCCTGCTGGGAGAATTGTTTGTACCATGGACACCACTGTCCCCAAAGATGCTGTGCACACTAAGAATGTCAGTCATCCAGGCACCAATGTCCCAGCAGATGCTGAAGACCTTAAGAGCTGCTAATGGGAAAGTTTTATGTAGCACAGATAGCTTTGTGTTATGTTTCAAACAGACAGTCTATTCTGGACATTTCTTAACTATCCTGAAACCTAGCTGTTGTAGTGAGGCTCCAGAACGTTAATAACCACAAGTGTCTCCTGTATGAGGATGCTTGCTTAAGTTAACAATTACAGGTATCACTGTTTCTCTTACCCGGAACAGATCTTGTGGAGATATGGGTGATACAGAGAATGAAGTACTTCTTACCAATGTAATTGGTTTTGGAAGTCTGTAGCTGTTGACAGGAATTTTAATAGGACCAAAACATAAAGTAAAAGTGAATCAGCTTTAGGGAAACATGGTAGTTACCCTCTAGCTAACATATATGCAGTGTCTGTATAATAAGGGGACTACTGTGCTTTGAGGTCATGCTTGTGGTTGCTGAGTAAAACTTTCTGCTTTACTGTGTCAGGTGGGCCCTGCTTGCAAGCTGATGGCATTTAAAAATGTTGGGAGTCTAGTCTGTTGTATAGATGAAGAAACAGTTTGTGAGAGTATCTGAGGCTGTTGAGCATTGCAGATAGAATGGATCCTCAGATAAAATAATGACTATCATTAATCAGAAGAACTTCACTGCATTCATTCTGACAAGAGAATTTTATAATAAAAAACCATGCATTACTTATTTTTTTCAGAAAAAAAAAATCCGATATGTAACTCTAGAATGCAAGACTGTCCCGTTTATTTGAAGGTACCTGAACAAAAAAATCAGATTTCACTTACCCTTCCTAGTTGATAGAGGTTAACTTTGAATTGCCATGTATAAATTTCAAGAATGTCTCACCTATTATTGATAATGTATTTACAAAAATAAAGTTGCTGATATTAGTAGATCTTTGAGGGTTCCAAAGTCTGTTCTTGGCAGTCACACATTGCAGTGTCTTCCTGTTCTTAGCTTTCCTCTTGGCCTTTAGAGTTCATCTCTTTCTGGTCTGTTCTGTAGTCTTTTGTTTCTTTTTCTTTATATATAGTGATTTCCTCAGGCTAAATCTTACTTGGATCCTGTGCCAAGCTTTGCACTAAAGTTTGCAGTGTTGTTGTGTCTGTGGTTACTGATGCAAATTAGGATTAGGGTTGTACACCTGTTCTTCCTTGGGGAAATGCTGAGCCTCTTGGGCACAGCACTGAATGTTTTCAAAAATTGCATCAGCTTAATTTGGTTGATTTAAGCTGAACTGGTGCAGAGCACTTAGGAATATGTTTGCTGAGAATTTAAATTTAAAATATTTAAAAAATATTTTTAAAAATTTAAAATAAATTCCCTCTGGATTATTTTTGATTTAGCAGTAATCTGAAATCTTAAATGAAACTTAAAAGAATTGGATTCAGTTTTTCAGACAAGATGTAAGCATGTAATGGCTGAAAAAGGGAAGAAAGTTTAAAGTACAAATAATGATTAACTCTATCTTCAGTTACACTAAAGTTACTTTGATGGTGGAAGAGATGGATATCACAAAAGAAATCAATGGAAGTGAGCAATAAACCCCAGGAAGCTATTTATATTTAAGGTGTTTTTTCTAATCCTCCATCTGAGAATTCACAAACTGCCGCAGTTTGTGATCACTGGTTTTCAGGAGTCCCCAGGCAATTGGTCATGTTCCTTGTGAAATGTTTCAAGGGCAGGTTTACCTGTTAGTTGTCAGAAACCAGTATGGCTCAGGCAAAGTTCTGTAACCTCCTTGCATTTGGGAAGGATCTTTTTGCCTAAACTGCTGGTTGATATTTTAGGCCTGTGTCAGTCTTGCTGCTACTGTAAGCTTAAATATTCACAGAGTGAAGTTTTAAGTACTAATATGAACTAAATCCTTATAAATAAAAAAAGCCCAGTATTAATACATTTCTTCTGTCAAATTAGCATATGATTTGTCTTGATGCAAGTTCTGATAGCAAAGTGTCACTGTGAGCTATCAAAACTTACTAGAGTTTGCGTTTGTAGTGTCTAACTTGGAGAAGGATGGGTTTTTTGTTTTGCTTGATCATACATCTATGATCATAGTTTATGCCTCTAATAATAGCACTTAAATTTGATTGTGTTGTTTTGGTTGATTGATTCTGATTGTGTGGGGTTTGTTATTTTTTTAAATCTGAGTTAAATATAAAATAAATGTGAGTCTTTAATCTTATCAGAGTGCAGAAATCTGTCCGGCCTCAAAAAACAGGCCTCTTGGATCTTGTAAGACCTAGCTTAAAGCCCTAAGCAAAAGGTAATGTTTTCCATTTCTTGAAGTATTATTATAACTACTTTGGCATATGCTACCTCCCCAGAAAAATCTTTAATAGAACTCTTTTATCTGTAGAAGTCCTTTATTGAGAAGTCACCTATTCTCACTTCTTGTTTTTTTTATGTTGAAATATGTTTGCATTTTCTATTCTTTCTTTTTTAGAGTGTGTATTCTGCTTGGCCTCCTAAGATCTTAAACTGTTGTTTGATGAGTGCTGAATGATTTCTTACGGTTCATTTCAGCCATGTGAAATGTACATAACAGTGACAAAATGTTTACTTACACACACACCCAAGTTCCTGCTTATGTTCACTCCCTAGTGCTGGCCAGTTGCTTAGTGGAGCAGAGCTACATAAGGAGACAGCATCTCCAGGTTTCTTTTATCCAGTTTCAGCTGTGTTATGATTATGTCCTGTCCAAGAAACTGAATTCAACACTCTATGCTTCATTTAATATTCCAGACTACTGCTAAATCAGAAATAATGAGGCAGTCTTCTTATTTAGGTGACGTAATTTGCTGAAAAGAAGCAGCAGTAGGCAAGGTTGTGCCTTTTGGTCATTAATTCTTTCTTCTGTAGAATATGATATAATCCTGTAGCTTGATAGTTGATAGTTCTAGTCTGCTTCTACAATAATTACAGTTTATTTTATTTTTTTAATTTATTTTTTTACTTCCCCACATCAGCCTTGTAAAAACTGCACTTGCTGTCTGTAGATGCCTTATGCCAAATACCACTGCCCGTGTCTTGCTTTGAGACTGAACACAGCTGTATTGGAGCAGAGTGTTCCCATCACTGTAGTTGCTTAAAAAGGACATCTTAAAAACTGTAATGCTCTGTTACTGTCTTAACAGTTATAAAACAATGCTTAATGTAGAATTCTGTTTCATCTTCTGACAGTTATTCTGGTTCAAATTTATGTACTACAATTTCAGTAAAAAATCAAAAGCATTTAAACTGAAATTCTGAAAGCCCTGTTTTGTTTTGGTGGGACTTTTTTCTGTAATACTGAGAGATATTAATTCTTTTGACTTTAGTTTGGCTTAGTTCATAGGTGCTGGTTTTTTCTGGTAACTTAACTTCTTCAGGAGTGTATAGAAACTATCGATCTGTTGTAGCTTAAAAAGTTAACTTATGTTACTTTTAGTTCCTGTGTATTAGGAGCCTGAGAAAAGTCCTACCAAAGCTTGTGGTTTTTCCAGTTTTCATAATACTGTACTAATCTGTAAGGATGCCAGGTAAGAGTTCCTTACAATGCCTGCCAAGATGATACTCACCCAGAACCATGAGCTTGTCTTCATTTGATTTTACTCAGATTTTATATATTAGTTTGAGTGTCACTTGACAAGAGTATGTTTTTGTTGTCTGGCTTACCATCTTGGTCTTCTAGAGGCCAAAACTTGTCTCTAATTTATAAGTAAAATTAATACACTTGCTTAAGCTGCTGTTACTGAAACGCAGATGCTATTTTTCACAGAATTGTTTGCAAATTGCTTTGAAAGCATGTGTATACTTTGCACACAGCTTTAGGGAATGAGCTTGAAATTTTTGGGAAAAAAGTCAGTTCTACTTGATGTGGAAAATGTGCCAGAAAGCTAAAGTTGGTCCTCCAAATTGAAGCTGTTTATTTCCGTTCTGTGAGACAGCACATCAGCTGAACTTGAATCCTGTTATTGACTATTAAAAGTGCTTATGCACTAACATGGAAAAACAACACTCCAGTGCTTTTGTTTTACTAGAAGTTTAACTTTCTTGGTGGACTTCAGTCTCGAGAGGAAGGGCTGTGGCATCCTGTTTAGCACTGAAGCAAGAAGTATTAAAGGCATTGTTCCTTCCAAGGTGCCACGGTGAATTTAGGAGTTAAGTTGGAAGTCAATATTAAGTCAACTTATTGAAGAGTTTAGCGTTGTAGGTTTAAACTTCTGTCCACTGCAGTGATTGTATCCTGAGTTTTCAGATTATTCAGAATTCATGTTTTTAGCAATAACTATGCCTTGGAAACTGAATACTACTACACATGCTACACAGCTGAATGGCAAGTGCTTTCCAACGAGAATGGTTTTCTTGTTGTCTTTGTGTTCTGCAGTTACCATGGCCTTTAGCTTCTTCCATGCAGGTCTTAAAAAAATGATTCAGCTATTTCCATATGTGCAAAAAGGCATAAGTGTTAAGAGAAGTAACATTTCCTCACTTTTCTGTTTGGAACAAACTGTAAAGTAGAGTGGAATAATGTGTATCTCTCTGGTAAAGTCAGTAACTTGTACTAACTTTTAAAAGTTACGATGGATGAAATAAATATCAGCTGACCAACAACATCACAAGACAGTATCTCAAATAGCAAAGTTCAAGTAGTTAGGCTAAATAATTATACTTATTGTTCTAAAAGTATTCTTATTTGATATGAAGTGCTTGGGTTTTTTTTATTGTCTAATTCTATGGATTGCAGGCAGTTTATGCTTTCTTGTGTACATTACTGCCTAGTCACTAGAAAATCTGAACAAGGTAAGGTGCATGGCTTAGTTTTATTATGCAGAATAAATGTTCCCATAAAAAATTGTTGGTTGGGTTTTTCCCTTAATTTATAGTAAGATAAAGTTTATATTAAAGTCTTAAGTATCATAGAGTTTGACTAAACTCTTTACCTGTCCTATATTTGAGTAGCTCAAAACTGAATGACTGAATTTAAAATGGGATACTATTACCTTCAAAGGCCTGGAGGACAGAGAAGAGTGGCAGGCAAGCCACTGCCAAGCTCTCTGTTCTGTTATGCTACAATAAGGGCCAACACTAGAACCTTACCTGTAACTCTTTTTGTGTGCACACATATGACTTTCTTCCTATTCTCCCTCTGCATCCTGTGGTAGTAGAATTAGGAACAAAGCTTTTAGCACTGCAAGCCTTTCTAGAACACGTGGCAGAGGCAACGTAGCTTAGTCAAAATTTGACTCTGCGTGTAACATACAGATAAAATTTGTTCTTATCAAAGTCTCTATTGCAAGGACAGCTACAGGAGGAATATTGTACTTTGGCTACCATAATTTGCTTGAAGAACCCTTGTCTTGATTAATCTTCCAGAAGACTATTATGATTTTAATGGTTTGTATTGCTCAGCAGGTTTTAGACTGATGTTACATAGCTTATTATTTGGTCATGTTGTTGAGAATGTAGCATGAAAAATGTCCTGACACATGCATTTATAGTGATATTCTATAGTGTTTCCGATTAGAATCATGAAAAAAGCTTTCTCCTTTGATCAAAAGGCTTATAAACTGCAGGATGGTATTTTTAGTGTTGTGTATTTGTCATAGTGTGATTTGATGGAGAAAGACAATCTTAGTGGACAGAAAATGTATTTCTATTTAAGATGATGTTTTTGTCTTGTCACTATTTTACAACACTGTTTCCACACCTCTTTTCTCCTCTTTTCGTGAGTCCTGTAGGTCTAGGAGAGTTAAAAGGTCTGAGAGGATCTTTGTGTCTGTTTACCTCTTAGCCAGGCAGCACCCCACAGAGTGATTGCCCATGAGATAGGTTTGCAGATAACCGAGCTGTAAGTCAAATAGATTTTCATGCTGGTACATGTCGAAGAACATGTAGCTTTTTACCTAACAGTTACAGCTCTAAGAGTCTGTGGGGTGTGTGAGCCCATTGCCTCGTAATTTTCTGTTTCCTGTATGTGTTAAGAAAGTGGTTTGTGTAGTTAGACTGAATAGTGCCTGTTCCAGTAGGGTTTATTTGGTGTTGGAAGTTTTTGTTTGTTGTTGTGTTTGTTTTACAATTGCCTGCTGTGAAGTCTGCGCATTAGCTCAAATGTTGAAGGTTAGTAGCAATTCAGGTTCTTCCTGGAAAGTGTCTCAGTATGTGTCTGTGAATATTCAGTCTTCTGGTGTCTGAATATGCTTAACGAATTTTACTGCAAGTTTTTATCTTGGACACTTCATGTTATTGCTCTGACTACCTCCTTGTAGAATAAGAGATCAGTTTGTGCTCTTGCCCTGTAGAAGGAGAATTGAACAAATGTCAGTTCTGCCTAATCTGTTTTATAAATCTTACTGTCAGATGTGAGGAAACTTTGAGAAGCGAAGAACTTTCTCTGAGCAATTCTTTTTAGATTAGGGTAGTTACTCATGCTGTTGGATTTAAACTTCAATACTTAACTTGTTTGAGTGTATTCTGTAAACCTCTCCCAGGAGTATAGGCAAATGTAGGCTATGGCAGATGCCTTCATTCTAAAGATGTGGCACTTCCTTTCTGCATCAGATCCACACATGTGGGTATTCAATACTTAAAGCAGCTCTCAATGTACATTATCTGAAAAGGCAATCAGATTCGTTTAGACATTGGACTTATTTTTTGGGCTGATTTCTTTACAGTCTTTGGACTGTAACACTGCTGTTATAAAACCTGTTTCTTTTGTGTTTGTCTTGCATGAAATATGGAGCTCATCTGGAAAGTTTCAGGGAGGAATAATATACCTCCTGTAGGGCATAGATTCTCTTCTGAAGATCTTAAACTGTGAAATTCTGACTTGATTTTTGTCTTATGCTAGAACAGCATTTTGCATTCCTTGTGTTAAAATACTTTTTTAGAACTTTTTTTTTTTTCAAGGTAAAGTACTAGGAAAGAGAAAATAGATCTGCTCTGGGATTTTAGATAAGTTTCTTCTGTTCTTTATCAACAAAACTTACTGGGCATGGATAACTTGTGTTCCACTATTTTTGTTTATACAGGTGTACAGTATGGATAACTGCACTTCATGTGGTTCAATAAAATTAACACTGACCTGTCATATAAGCTAGCCATGCATGGCCTAGACTGTTTGCTTGAGCTAAACTAATTAATTCTGCTGCACTAGCAGTGGAACAGCTTAACATGGGTTGGAATATGCTGGTATCCCAGCCTGACTTCTGCTTTCAGATACATAAAAGTATGCCTTCCTGGGTGACAGCTTTTATGGCCAGTCCTGAACCATCCCCATCTTTGTTTGTTGTCCTGATAAAGCAGTGTTAAGAGATTCCATGAGGATTGGTGTGGAATGTTTCAGGCCATCTTGGTCTGCCCCAGCTGTCATTAACATCTCAGCACACTTCTTGGGTTATGGTTCTAGCCTAATGTAATGTGGATTTTTTGATTTCTTCCTGATTGGCTTGCATGAGTCTAGAAGGCTGCTGCCTCTCTCCTCTGCAGACCTGTAATTGCTCCTGTGGGGGTGTTTCTTGTTATACAATGTCTGTCATGCAGGGTGTGGCATTCACATGTTTAATACTGTCATGTAGGTGCCATCCTCCTCCTCGCAAGATGATATTCACCCAGAGGAGAGTAGCTGACAGCAAAGACACCTGCAGTGGCTCTAGCTGCAAAAAGGCCATGCAGGAGCAGTTCCTGCAACAGCTGATTTTAGCCTAGGCTGTGTTGTGCAAGCCTTTGTCCTGGCCTGCTTTTAGCTAGGTAAGTACCTTAAAAAGTGGCCTGGCTTGCTGTAGTGCTATGTTAATGAAAGCTCTTGAAATCCAACCTACTATTGTGTCTCGATTTTAAGCTATGTTCTAGACAACATTTTTTTCAGATTATGCCCATTTGTCCTAAATTTAGAAGGTTACTTATAAAGCCAGAATGTGATCTGTCCTTGCTGATAGATGCAGATATCTTGACATATTGGGTATTTTTGAGGAAAACTTATGCAGTAATGCAGCAGGAATAGCAGTATGTAATAAGATAGAGCCCTCCTTCATGAAAAAAAAAAAAAAAAAACAGTTGGTAGGCTAGAATAATTGTTTTTACTGTGCCCTAATTTTGCCAATTTCTTTGTTCTCTTATTTTAAAACTGCTTGGCACTGTTTCCAGTTGAACACTTAGTTCTGTCCTTAGATTTTTGTAATTGATCACGTGGAATTAGTTGATTCACCACTTATTTACTGTACACCATGGCTATTTAGCACACATTCACAACATCACTGGTCTCAGAGTCTAGAGATGAGACTTTATCCTAAACAGCTTTGTCAGCTGCAGTTCTGACTGGGGTGCAGTTTATAGAATCTCTTTGGCCCTCCATGTTTCAGATAGTCTACATGGCACCTCTTTGGCCTCCTGTCCTCTTCCCAAATCAATGTGTATATAGATGTCTGCTGGACACTGGGATAAGAATGCTATAATTTTTTTAATATAATTTTTATAGAATACTTTCTATTTTAAAGTAAGCTTTAGGGCCTCCCATGAAAATGTGACCAAGAATTATGATGTCGATAAATCACTTTTTCCAAATGTTCTTCCTGAAATATCTTTTTTGATCACTTGTTCTTTACTACTTCTGCCCCAAATTTTTTCATGGGCAGTAGGACAAAGGTCAGAAGTGGGCCTAATTTCCAGCCTGTGGGGTTTTTTTTTTCTGCAGAAATAGTCTCTTGACTCAAAATTTTAAGTAATGTTACTTGAACAAAGAAATGGAAAATAACGTTCAGTGCAGCATACTATGCTGCTGATATGAATGCCATTTAGCAGGTAGTTTGATTGGCTAGCTTGGATTTCCACTTGACATTCAGCCTTGATTGATTTGAGTGATCATTTGCTTGTCTATGCTTCTAAAGATAACACGTTCAGTGGTGACCAGAAGCCTTCCCTGAGTACAACACATAGTTTAAGGTGTGGAAGTTGCTACTTGAGGTACATGCTAATACAGTGTAATATGAATAATTCTGTGTAGGTTGAGTCACCTCAGTACTTTCACACCAGGTTTTACCAACTGGTAGGATAAGCTCAATGTAATTTCAGTCATTAATTTCATTTGTACCTTTCTAGTTATGCTGTGTTCATGGGCAAGATGTAGGCGTTACAAAGCAGTTACGTGATGTTACAATGAAAGACTCTAATAATGGCTTTTTAGGAGCAATGCTGAAGATGCTATCCAGCTCTTTTCTTGCAGAAATAGTTTTAATCTCATATTTTTACTAAGTGGGAATTTGAACATCACCAACTTACTTCAATCTTTCCTGATTAACTTGGTTATTTAAATCCTTCTAAAAAGCTTTTAAAAAAGCAATGGAATTCTCAAACTATTAGGCAAGAAGGGGAAGACAAATAAATGAAAGTACTAACACGAATGGTGAAAGCCTGTATACTGGGTCTCATGAGCGGCTTGGCATAAAGGAATTTCGTTATTGCCCTGGTGTTCAATGCAGGGTTGTTTTCACTGAAGGCTGCAGTACAGCAGGGAATAATGAAGAGAGGTTGGAATTATTTTGGAGATGTTTAGTTAGGTTCTTAAGTAGTAGCTCTGTGAGGGGCAGTAAAAACTCATTAATAGGATTCTTGGCCTCTTTTTCTGACCTCTAGGGTGAGGCTGAAATGGAGATGGCAAAATATATGGAAAAGGTATTACTGAAAGGTTTTAGATTATAATTATTTTCCGCTGCTGTCCCACTGTTAACATTAACAATGATACCCTGTGTTGTGGGGAGATAGCTTGCCAGGCAGGAGAAGTGATTATCTTAAGGAAACTAGTGTTCTGTTCATCAGCCTGTGGCAGAAACAAAAATGAAGAAGGAAGTGTTGAAGTGTGTAGTACTTAAGTGTTTAGTATTTAAAGTTAAACACTGTCTTTTCTGAATTAAATAATATAAAAAGGAAATATTTTTTCTTGCCAGAATAATGTGGAAAGTATTTTCTTCTATTAATAGAAAGCTTTGAGCTAATGGAATACTTGTTGAAGTTTAAAGAAAACCATGGGACTGCACTGGAAGCTTAGATTGTGGTGCCATTTTTTAACTGTGTAGTGCTTCAAGTTGGTGTGTAGAACTTCAGTGAGAAACCCAGTTACATATAGAAAGCTTAATATAATTTTGTTTATTGCAAACTGGAAGCTTGAAGAGTATATTATGAAAGGGTTCTTTGCTGCTTTTCTAATCCCCTAAGTAAACATGTTGGATTGATCGTGGTAATTGCTGAAATTGCTCTGTACTCTTGATTTCTTGGTGCTAGAGTTAAATTTACTAGGTTTTAGTTTTGAAAGTATGTCACCAAAACCTGGGGGTGGGGTGGGGGCGGGGAAGTGGTAAGGAAGCATCTAGTGTATTAGCTGGATGTAGATTTGATGTCTGAGCCTGTAAACAAGCAACTTGAATGAGAGATCTATGTATTCCCATCTCTAACTGACTGGGGTTGCCGACTGTAATGCACAAGCCTTAGGGTGCTTGGTGGTAGGTGTGGCACGAAGGTAGAGGGGAAGACCAAAATAGGGACTACATCATGTTTCTTGGTGAGTTTTAGTCACTCTGTTTACTGTGAGCAGTAGATGATGTATTATGTCAGCATCATCCCTCTTAACTAATATTCATAAAGCTTTCCAAGCAACTACATCAACACAGAGTTGAGCAAGCTGAAAACTGTTCTTAGGGAGAAGAGAGGGGAGTGAGTCATTGATTCTTTCCTGACCGTTTTAACGATGTGTAGTGTGCTAGACTTCTGTTGTTGGCAAAGAGGGTAAAACATTGGTCAGAATACCATCAGACAATATTTCTGCTGCTTGAGCCTCTGAACACAGCAAGTGTTGCTGCTATGTACAGAGTCACAATTTGTAATGTGCCATGTGAACTGAGGGATATGTGAAACCAGCTTATAGTATGATACTAATTAGTTTTAAATATGCCCTGTCCTAAGAACTCATGTGGGGTGAGGATTACAGTCCTATGCTTTGCAAGGACTGTTGTCTGTTTCAGGCTTTTTAAAAAGTGAGTTATGAGTAGGAGCCTGTGTACACCTCAGTGCTCAAAAAACTATTCTCTGGATTGTGCAACTTTTATATGTATTACTGCTGATATTGTAAAATGCTGTGCAGATTTAAGCAATTACTCTCCTCTCACTTTAAACTTCTAGGAGGAGGGTTCTTGTTCCTGCAGAAAATACGCTAGAATGTTCTTATAAATGTAACCTCTTATTTGCTTTTGGGAAGGGCTGTGGATGTTGTCTGTTTGGATTTCAGCAAGGCCTCTGACACTGTCTCCCACAGCACACTCCTGGAGAAGCTGCAGCCCATGGCTGGGACAGGAGCACTCTTTGCTGGGTTAGGAACTGGCTGGATGGCCCAGAGAGTGCTGGTGAACGGTGCTACATCCAGCTGGGGCCGGTCACCAGTGGTGTCCCTCAGGGGTCTGTGCTGGGATCTGTTCTGTTCAACATCTTCATTGATGTCATGGATGAGGGGATTGAGTCCTTCATTGGTAAATTTGCAGATGACACCAAGTTAGGGGCATGTGTTGATCTGTTGGAGGGGAGAAAGGCCCTGCAGAGAGACCTGGAACTCCATCCATCTGGATGAATGGACAGAGTCCAAGTGCCAAGTCCTGCATTTTGGCCACAATAACCCCCTGCAGCGTTACAGGCTGGGGATGGTGTGGCTGGACAGTGCCCAGGCAGAAAGGGACCTGGGGGTGCTGGTGACAGCAGCTGAACATGAGCCAGCAGTGTGGCCTGGTGGCCAAGAAGGCCAAGGGCATCCTGGCCTGTGTCAGGAATGGTGTGGCCAGCAGGAGCAGGGAGGTCATTTTCTCCCTGCACTCAGCACTGGTGAGGCTGCACCTTGAGTGCTGTGTCCGGTTCTGAACCCTCAGTTTGGAAAGGATGTTGAGATGCTGGAGTGTGTCTAGAGGAGGCAACGAGGCTGGTGAGGGGCTTGGAACACAAGCCCTGTGAGGAATGGCTGAGGGAGCTGGGGGTGTTTCGCCTAAAGAAAAGGAGACTCAGAGGTGACCTTATCACTCTCTACAACTTGAAGGGTGGTTGTAGTCAGGTGGGGGTTGGTCTCTTTCTCCAAGCAGCAGCTGACAGAATGAGGGGATACAGCTTTAAGCTGTGCCAAGGGAAATATAGGTCAGATATTGGGAAAAAGTTTTTACAGAAAGAGTGATAAAGTACTGGAATGGTCTGCCTGGATGTGTTTAAAAAGAGATGGGATGTGACACTCGGTGCCATGGTTTAGTTGAGGTTTTAGGGCATGGGTTGGACCTGATGATCTTGAAGGTGTGATTCTGTGGTTTTGGTGTTGGTGCAGCTGCTTTTTGGAAGTAACAGGGGGAAAATTTGACAGGCAGTATCGTCTTAATAATTACTCAAATATTTTTAGGGTATATCACTGATCAATTTACTGATTATGTAACTTCCTCTTCTAGCTGCCTGATGGCTTATAAGCTGTTGCACAGTCACTTTAAAGCACACATTAGTCACTGTGACTCCTCAGCCCTGTACTGAAAGTGGTGACTAATTTCTGGGTCTGACTTTCCATTATGAAGCGCAACCTTTATCCTCGGTAACTAGGTGGAGGACTTCACAAAATAGTCTAAAACATTCCTGCCTCCTGTGCTGGGTCCCCCTTACCTCACAGCCAGTGTCTGCAGCTTCTGAGTCAGCTAGGAAAGATTTGAGGCATTTGTTATGCTTCTAGGCTCCTAACAAATCTTCAGAATTTGCTGTGTCTTTGAGAGGAATCTTGCTTTGAATAGTGGCTCTTAAGCAATGTCTGTGAAGCTCTAGCAGAATGAAAGGAGAAGCCAGCCTGCACATAAAAGCCTGATCCAGAGGCTTATTTTGGCACTCATTTTTGGCATTTTGTCTGATGAAATTGAGGTAGTACAGTGACTTCCATACTTTGTAGAGTGTTTATAATAGGCTTTTCTAATGAATAGAAGGTTATGAGCCAAACATTTTTTTGCAGTGTTATAAAATATGCAATGAAAGGCTTTTTCTGCCTTTATTCAAAAGCAGCTGATTTAGAGCTTAAATATCACTTCAGGTTAGCAGACCTTTCTGTGCAGATCTGAAATACTGAAACAGTCTCATTTAGTATGGGTTAAACAGAAGAAGACTTGATCTTAATTTTCTGGTATAAAGTAGTTGTGAGGGAGTCTTTAGGCTTTAACATTGGAATAACATTAATACTTCTTTCAGCTCTGTTAGAAAGGGATTTAGCAATGTGCATTGACAGTGAAGGCAGACAACACTGTCCTGAGCTGTATTTAATAGGCACATAGTCATTTTTTATAGGGAAGTGTTTATTCCTCTCTGCTTGGTACTACTTGCCTGTCTAGAATACTGTATCTGGTTTTTGGTCCTTGACCCAGGCAAACTGTGAAATGGCAACAAGGCCAGCAGAGGGACCATCAGGGTGGTCCGGAGGCTGGAGCACGGGCCTGGGAGGGGACGCTGGGGGAACCTGGGTTGCTTCAGCCTGAAGAAGAGCAGTCTTGAGTGCCTGACTGCAGCCCGTTCATACCTGCAAGGTTGCCATCAGGAGCTTGGAGGCCAGGCTCTTCACAACAGTGGGAAGATGAGATACAAAGGCTGTAACTTCTAATAAGAAAACTAGATACAAAACCAGTAGATTTAACAATTAGAAAACAAGCAAAACACCAAAACTGCACAAATAACATTCCAACCATGCAGTCAAACAGGCTGCTTGGGGAGGTTGTGCTTCTCTGTAGGTATGAAAAATACGCCTGGATTGAAACCCTGAGTCACTGCTGATCCTGGCCAGAGGCCCAGGCAACTCCTGAGGTTTCTTCTAACCTGAATGATTCCATTTGTTCTGCCGGTTCTACAGATGTATGACTGACCATTCTCAAAACACTTGTTTTAGGGAAGACTGTTAACCTGTGAATAAAACCGACTTTGTCATACGCATGTGGATTATTTCTGGAACAAGTTACAGTAGCACTAAAAGATAACAAATATTTGACAGCTATTGTGATCTTGTTTCTTGAAAGATAAGGGTAATAATCACAAGGAAAATCTAGCCATGTCATGGTGTCACCTTTAAAGGACATCAGACTCTTAGTTACCAAATATAGTCCTTCAGAGTCTGGGGACCAAACAGTTCAAGAGTTTGAAGATGCCTTCATGCTGTTAAGGCAGACCTACTCAGCGGTGTTCAAAATGATAAAACAGCTTAAAGATACTTTTTTTCTTTGCTTACTTAAGGCAGGTTGGATGGGGCTTTGAGGACTTGATCTAGTGGAAGGTGTTCCTGCTTGTGGCAGGAGAGTTGGAACAAGATGATCTTTAAGGTTGTTTTCAACCCAGACCATTCTGTGGGGGTTTTTTTGTGCCTTTTGGGACATACTGTCTAAGAAAACTGACACTGCTGTAGAACACACTGGATAATGAATTACTAGGAAAATGAAACCTAACATACTTTTTACTATTAAGAGGTATGAAGAAACAGAATTCTACCGGACTGGTAAAACATGGTTTGTACAAATGGGTGACCTATAACTTTGAAGCTTTTCTCCTCTATTTAGTCCTAAAAGTTGTCTTCTGTTGGTACATTAATAATCCTAAATAAGTGACTTGCCAAATCCCTCTCTCAAGGTAAAGGAAGTAACTGGTCTATTTCTACTGCTGAAAATAATTTTATATTATGCGAGTAATTAATGCTTTTTATAAAAAAGTTAACATTTACTGCAAGCAGTATAATAATGTGATGATAATGAATGGTACTTCTGTAATCCAGCTTTGTTTCACTTGCAGTTCTTTAGCTTCACAGCAGTTTTCTCTGGAAGTTTTGGGTAGTAATGAGGTTTTCTTCCTTCCAGCAGTCTACATGCTGTGAGATGTACATATAGCCAGAAAGAAGGGAGAGATCTGGAATGCTTTCAAAAATAAAAATTGAGAAACCTCTAAAAGCAAGTTTTTGTTCATTGCTGTCTAGATAACAGTGATAACCTGGCTTCTTTTTTAGCTCTAGTTCCATAGGTAGTCCTGAAAATTTAATACAATCAAAATCAAAACACAAGCTAGCTAACAATTGTCTCCCAGTAACTGTGATATAGATAAGTTACTTCAAATTGTACTTTGTTTGCAGAGCCTTTTTCTTCAGTTACCAAAATACAAAAATACAGCTGTAGCAAATGTTTGAGCCAGTCTTAACAGAAGTGAATGAACTTTAAAATAGTACTATCAGAAGTCTTTTCCATTTTGTATATGAAACTATAGCTTCTCTTAATGTTAGAATGGATCAGTCTTACTGTTTTGGATACTCTTGTTTAAATAGTACTGGAACAGCAGGTTAAGAACTGCTTATTTGGAAACGCTGTGCAAATTAAGACTGTTCAGTCCTTCATAAATTAGAGAAAGTAAAATATTTTGAGAAATGTGAAGTTCCAATACTGGATGAGAAATACTGTTTGGGAGCTAACTTTATGTGAAAATGACCTTTAGATGAAAATTGGATGACTAACAAGCTAAATAAAACTCTGTTATTCTTAAGTTCTAGCATAAAGAGCCAAATGCAGACATGATTTCTGGTTCTTGTCTCAAAGCTATGTCCCCCATCAACTATTTTCTTTCAAATGACTGTCAAAAAGGGATGCAGAAAACTAAGGGATGCTATTTGCATGGGAGCAGGTAGGAGCTCAGGATAAAATATTAGGAGGCATCCTCTTTTAGCATCTCTTTAATTCTAAAGACTTTCTTTGAAATGCAGTTATGATTTCTGCTGTAAAGTTGCTGCTTAAGAAACTTTTCTTCTTGATAAGGTAGCATTTTTAGAAGCTATAGATGTGCTTCCAAAAAGAAAACTTGTTCCTAAAACTTGGAGGTATCCCTTATAGGAATTTAATTTATCCTTTTGGGTTACATGGGCAGTTTTTTTGGGAGTTTGAGACTTCCCCAGTAGTTGCTCCCTATTTTAGAGTAATTTAGTGTGCTTTTCTGACCTAGGTGTTGGCAAGATGGTAAGATCTAAGCATTGCTGCCTAGTTGCTGAAGAATTATAAGGCTTTCTATTTGTGGGCATCTTCTGGTTTTGATATAGGATGTTTTGGATTCGACAAAAAAATCAAATGGATATTTTATCAAAAAGACAACATTAAGCTAAAAGGAACCACACCACTTATGGGCATGTGAATGGATATTTGAATTGGGGGCAGGAACTTGGCGGAAGAACCTGTGCACTTCTGGGCAGTTCCTTTTACAGCCAGTAGCAGAGGATGATAAGACTGTTGGTGCTGTGTATCTGTTGCTTCTCCGGTCAGTCAGATTGGCAGAAAGGGACTGAGAGCTTCAAGAGAGACTTCTGTCTTTTTAATCAATAGAGTTGCTAATTTCTTTTAGAAATGGGAGAAAGAGGTTGAAAAGGTACTATAAACGAAAACAGTTACCTTCTTACAAATCACTCAGATGATGTATAGCACCTTTAATTATCAATGTAAACAAATGTTTGGCTGCAGTATGCACTCTGCTTGAAATAATCTTGATGAGCCATCAGAACTGGTAGATCAATATGTCTTACAATCCATTTAAAAGTACCAGGAAGGAACACAACTTTCTCCTGCAAGCTGTAGCTATAATTGTTTTGCTTAATAAGTTAATATGAGAACATGAGCACTGCTCTACTTTTTAGGTTCTTATGTTATTGTTCATCTGTACTTCAGATACTCTTTGATCTTCAGGCCTTACTTGGATGTCATTAAGCATCTGAAAGTAAAATCTTTCCCTTATGTCACTAGGCACACTAGGTTAGGTATTTGTGGGGAAGAGAAGGAAATAACTAAGGTAGTTTGCGCTCAGTTAATACATAATTCTAATAATGTTTCAGCTGCACAGGATGTAAAATGTACCAGGTTTTGTAAATTGCTGCCTCAGTGGCTGCTATATGTAACATAATGGTGGGAAGTGGGGTCTTGACTTAGTAGATGAATGTTAGGTGCATACATTCCAAAATATAAGCAGTTAGATTCAGTTTTTTTCTCTACCGTCACTAAAGTGTTCTGTCAGGTGTTTAACTTTAGTAGATTGAAGGAATAGAAGAGTGTGTGTTAAGAAAGACTTGTGAAAGCTGAAATATTATTTTGGTATAGTTTTGAGTAAGGCTGTTGTTGATGCTCTGAAAGGGTATTTTTAATTGTAGGAAGCATCAGAGAAGTGGTTGTCTGGCTGATGGGTCAAACATGCCCTTTTCTTAGAGATGCAGAGATCACAGTATGATTGGTAAGAGGGAGAAAACACATCAAAAATCATCACTTGTTTTCTTGGGTGTTTGTATGTGTTGTTTATGGATAGTTATCATACACTTGATCAGGAATTTAGAGGAGGTCAACCAATGACAATGGATTTCAGAAACACTGCTGGGGGATAAATTTAGAAATGTTTCTCAGCTATTTCAGTATTATTTGTATGAATCTCATATTTGGGATCTGAAATTTTACCTCTTCTCTTTTTCAGTGGTTGGAGCAGCACCCAAGAAATCAGTGAGAATTATGTGCTGACCATGTTAAATGTCATCTCTGTTTGGGTGGGTTGAGGCTGAAGGACCAAAACACAATCACTTGACTTTGCAGGTGCTTTTTAGTTTAGATTGTCCTGTAAGCAGGTGGCATGTTCTTAAGCAAGCCCTGTGGTGTATGGTTAGGTGTATGACGACTTAATCGTACACAAAGCATGGCAGACTAGCAGCCTGTGTTGGTGTGCAGACACTTAAGGGGGTAGCAGTGCTGAACTGCTTTTGCAGGAACCACTAAAATAAGAGAGAATCACAATTTACTGGTAGATGGGGAGCAATTTGTACATGGTAATACTATTTTTGTCATAGGAGCTGAACAGAGTAAGAAAGATACATCACAACTATGGTGAGTAAGTGGTTTCACAGAGCTTTAAAGATGGGGAAATGGCCTTTATTTTTACTAGCAAGAATGTCTGTTTGCTAGCGATGGACTTCATTCTTTGTTCCTTGTAGAAAAACTTGTTATAAAACATATGCACTTACCTGTTTTTTTTTTTAGCTTGCGAAACTTAGGAATTAGCAAATGCAACCTGAAATAAATCCTGAGTAATAATGTGTCTTTCTATTAGTTCCTGTTTGAAAATCATCGAAATAGATTTGTTTTTAAAGTAGTTAAAGGATAAACACAGGTTCATTTGTCATCTGTTCTGTGTGTACTGTATCATAACTAAGAATTGAATCCAGAGGTATATTTCTCAGTTATCTGATATTTCTGACAATTAGTGGGCTATATAAATGCATTTTTGACTTGATGGAATACTCATTTAGATCTAATGAAATTTAATGGAGCTAGCTATTGAGTAGATTTTCTGGATGAATCTCAATTAATTTATGCCCTACAAAATTGAATTCTCTAGTGCCCTTCTGTTTTTTGTCCTATCACCTGAACTGACAAGATTTGTCTGATCTATATGGACAACCCATATTAATATCTGTAGCAACCCTATGGTCAAAATCAGGATATTTTGCATGGAATATCTCTAAGCAGTAAAATTCAATGTTGCTGCAAATATGGATTAGCCGTAATTCTGATAACTGATAAAGCAAGTGATGTCATGGTCATTAAAGTCTATGATCTTGTCCTTTGAAAAAACCCAAGCCTAAGTTGGTACTAGTTCTTAACCTGATATGTGGTTTATCAAGTAGGAGTTGGCTTGAATTATTTCACAGTAATTTGCCTTTTGACTGTGTTTCTAAGTAGACTTGGATGGAATTGAAATACTTTAGGATGTTTGTTCTGAGAATGTTTTGTTTGCTGGCATGTTACTAGTTACGAAGGCCCTCAGTATCTGTTTTGGGATTTTTTGCAGATGATTCAGCTCTAGAAGAAAGATTCGTCTTCGCAAATTCCTTTGAAAGCACAATGGATGTATTTTAGAGTTTTACAAAAGTCATCTAAGGAACAAGAACATTGGACTTTGAGGAATAACAGAGTTCAGAGAGCCCAGAAATTGGTCAGTAATAAAGCCTCTTCGGCCATACAGCTTGGAAATGAGTACCATTGAGACAGCAAAGCTTGAAGAGCACATGGAGGGTCAGCCAAATGAGACTTCTAATGGCTATTCACGACCTACTCTCTCAGTCAGTGAAGAGAACAAAAATGGCACTAGCAAACCAAAGGGCTTGTCAAATGGCTTGCGAAAAACAGCAAAGAAATATCCTGATTACATCCAGATTGCTATGCCTGCTGAATCTAGGAACAAATTTCCTCTGGAATGGTGGAAAACAGGCATTGCCTTTGTCTATGCTCTCTTCAACTTGATTTTAACTACTGTCATGATCACTGTGGTCCATGAGAGAGTACCTCCAAAGGAGCTAAGCCCTCCCTTGCCTGACAAATTTTTTGATTACATTGATCGTGTGAAATGGGCTTTTTCTGTATCAGAAATAAATGGAATGATACTACTTGGATTATGGATATTCCAGTGGTTGTTTCTTAGATACAAGTAAGTTAGTAATATTTTTTCTTCTCTGCTGTATGTTTACATTGCTAATTTTGGGTAGAAGAAATCGTAGAGTAAAATCCTTAACAGTATTGTAGAATAGGGATGGCTTGTTTACAAAATGTTCTAGTGTCTATGCCAGATACGGAAATACAGGTTTTCTGATTATTGAATAATGTCTTTGACTTCTGAACTTCTGAAGGCTGTGTTGTCCTAGTTGAGTTTATTCTGAGATTGGGCTTTTCAAAATATGTTTACTAACTTGGGGATGTTTAAACTGGGGAAATCATGATGGTGTAAGAATCTCATCCAAATTTGAGCAAGAACCCACTGTCCTCTACAGTTAAATAGAAGTTTTCTCCTGTGTCTTTCTTAAACTATATATATTTAAGTCAAGAATGGGGTTATAATATGGGGCTAAAAATAAAAGGTCACTGAGTTGAGGAAAACTGCCTGGCTGTACCTGTAAGTTAGACTGAGTCCATCTTAAATTGGTGAGAGCTTCCCGCTATAAGGAGCTACAAGACTAAAAGTGAAGAGGGATGTTTTAATACTTGATTAAGAGAAGTGTGTGGTGAAGAGCTGGGGTGGAGCTGCTCATTCATTCTATGGATTTGGCTATTTAATGAAGCTAGAGCTCTGTAACTGTTGAATATCCTGCATGTAAACTTTGCACTCAGTCTCTTTCCCCCCTTTCCTTACTTTCAGATCAATTGTGGGACGCAGGTTCTTTTTTATAATAGGAACTTTGTATCTGTACCGCTGTATTACCATGTATGTTACCACCTTACCTGTGCCTGGAATGCATTTTCAGTGTGCGCCAAAGGTAAGAGTCTTTGCCTCTTGCTTCTTGCCTTAAATCTCTGCATCAGTCCTGATGGCTCCTTAGATCAAGCAGAAGGTAATGTTTCAGGTATTACTAAATAACACAAACTACTTTCAACTGATGTCTTCAGAAACATAGGTAGTGATAAACCAAAACTTGTGTGATAACAGAGCCTCAAATTGTTGATGCAGTTGAGTGCTCTCTTTCAGAACATCTTAGGTTGAAATAGTACTGCTACTAAATCAATTAACTTGCTTCTGAGGCTCAAGCTAATCACTCTTAATACTGTAGCAGTATTTTTTCTTACATGGTAGGATACCCAAGGTCAATACTGGAATTCATAGGCGGATAAGCAAGCTTGTGTTGCTGTATCCCTTTAAAAACCCACACTGTTATGTGCTTTGCCTGGTTTCTCACACTATTTGGTCAAGACCTATTGCAATACCTGAAGTCAGCTGCCTGTCACTGCTTCCAACCTGCAAAATTTATAAGAATGTAACTTAAACAAGTTCAGCTGCCTAAATGAACTGATACATACAGAGACGTGGATGTGCTAATAGTTTTACAAAAGTATTTTAAAATTTAATGACGCTGGACTTAAGTGGTGACATAAAGGAGTTGTTACTCCCACTTTAGGTTACTAATAAAAAGTTGTAGTCCTAAAATTCCTTGGAACAAACTTTGTTGTGTTAGCGGTACTAAAAAAAGGTATTGCCAGTTTAGGGGGATAAATTTGCCACCACTTGGGTAAGATTTCTAGTCTTGAGTTACAGCATCATGGCTGTTTTCTTCTACATTGAGACAGTTTGGGGATATAGTGGGTTAATTACTTCTCTTATGAATCACTGTCTATTTGAAAATGTTTTCTTTAAGTGTCCCTATTGTAAAGATTGAATTTGTTCTGACAGCTTGGGGAATGATTATGTAATAGACTGTGTATTGAGGAGTGAGAACAGGTAATCAAAGGAAGATGCAAATATCTCTGCTGAAAGTGCATTTTGCTAGCATGAAACCAGGATTCATTACTTTAACTCTGTAAAAACACTTGATGATAATTCTTCCGGATTTTTTTTGTCATATGTTACTATTTTTCTGATTATGGAAAACAGTTTTCTATTTTTCTTGGGTTTTTTGGTAGAGTTAATTTAAAACAGGTAAATAAAACTGCCTAGTATCTATAAGAAATCAAAAGCTGGTCCTAATACATGCATTAAAAATGCACATCCTCCAAATATGAGTTAACTCCCAACTGAGTTTGTAACTAAATCTAAAATGAAGCAAGTTTGAGGTTTTTACTCAGCAGAAATACTGGTCAGCTCTGAAAAGAATAACAGAATTGTTATGCAAGGCTGTACCAGTTTTTAATGGGTTTCATTGATTCTGTCAACTGCTTCTATGAGAGATCTAACCTTAAAAATTTTTAATGTTAACCTTTTCAGTCTATTCTGCATTTAATTCTCATACAATGCTTATTTTAGAATAGTCAGGGAAAGTATAGACAGAATGCTAATGTTACCAAACTGATCCTTATTGCCTCTCAACTTTGAAACGCATGCTGGTTTAAGAATATGTGAAAGGAATCTGAAGAAAATCAAGATAATTTGTCCTTTTATCCCTGTCTCCCTGACTCTCTATGTGTTTGGGCAAGAAATTTACTTGAGTCACTTATACTTCTTTCTGGTTTTCTAGTTGAACGGAGACGCTCAGGCAAAGGTTCAGAGAATCCTGCGACTGATTTCTGGTGGTGGTCTGTCCATAACTGGATCACACATCCTGTGTGGAGACTTCCTGTTTAGTGGACACACTGTAGTATTAACGCTGGTCTATCTGTTCATCAAAGAATGTAAGTGATTGTATTTCAATGCACTTTCTTTTCATATTCATTGTACTGGGAAAAACAAATGACAAAAGTATGTGCAAAACCATTGCCCTTCAAAAGGTACTTGTCAGTTGTACACAGACTGTATTTATATGGGTTTGAAACACAAACAGAGTGGAAATGAAACTGTGGCTGTAGTAAAATCATGAAGTAGCTAAGGTTGGAAGGGACCACTGTAGGTTATCTAGCCCAACCTTTCTGCTCAGCACATTTCCGTAGAACACATTGCACAGGATTGTGCCCAGACAGTTCTTGAATGTTTCCAGTCAGAGACTTCACAGCCTCTCTGGGCAATCTGTTCAGTGCATGGTCACCTGCATAGTAAACAAGTTCTTCCTGCATTTAGGTAGAACTTCCTGTGCATAATTTCCTAGTTGATGCCTCTTTTCCTATTGCTGGGCACCTATGAGAAGGGCCTGGTTCTGTCTTCTTGACACCTTCCATTCAAATATTTAGACACATTGAGGTTTCCTCTCACTCTTCTCCAGTCTAAGCAAGCCTATTTTCCTCTGTTGCTCCTTATAAGAGAGGTGTTCCAGTTTCCTAATCATCCTCATAGACCTCCAGTGGACTTGCTCCGCATCTGTCTTGTACTGGGGAGCTTGGAACTCCAGGTGTTCCTCACTGGGCTGCACAGAGGGTCAATACTACCTCCAACCTGCTGGCAGTGATCTTACTAATACACCCTCGGCTACTCTGCCCTTTTTAGGCATGAGGCCACTGCTCATGGACAGCTTGGCCACCAGGACCTCCAGGTACTTCTTAACAGAGGTGCTTTCCAACAGGTTGGACCCCACCCTGTAGTGGTGCACCAGGTTCTTCCATCCAAGTGCAGGACCCTGAACCTGCTCTTGCTGAGTTTAAAAAGGTTCTGCTCTGCCCATCCCTTCAGTGTGTGTGGTTTTTTTGAAGGTCAGCACAGCACCACTCTTCTGAGCTTAATGTATCCTCAGCAGACTTGCTGAGGATGAATTCTATCCCTTCATCTAAGTTGTTGATGAGTAAGTTGAACAATACTAGGCCCGGTATGAACCTTTGGGTTGAGTTAGACTGTGCCAGTGATTAAAAACCCTCCAAGCCCTGCCATTCAGCCAGTTCAGTCCACCCTCACCAATTGTCCAGCCTTGCCTGTTGGGGTATTATGGGAGACAGTGTCAGAAGTCTTGCTTGAAGACTTATGACACTGATATAGACAACATCCAGTTGTCTCCTGTTATCTATCCAGCCAGTTGTCCAGATTTTAAAGGCTATCAGGCTGGTTAAGCATGACTTCCTATCCTATGGTGAATCCATGCTAAATACTCCTGACTACATGCCTCAAGGGTGAACGTTCTATCACCTTCCTAGGGATTGTGGTAAGGTTGACTAAAAGTGTTTTGGCCTTTAATTAAGGGCTAAATGTGGCTAAACATGTCACCTCTAGCTTTATATAAGTGTTTATTGATTAAAACAAGATCACTTTTCATCACTTGTTGACAAGTGATTTAAATTTTGGTTAAAACATACTGTAGTAATTGTGCAGATTAGCTGCAGGAGGTTGTAGGCAAAACTTGTGGCACAGCATTGTTGCACACTTACACTGCATCCAGAAGCAAAATTACTTTTCTCAGGTGTGCTGTGCATTAGTTACTGCAAGCAATGGAAAGTTAATTTATGATCTTTGGATGTTTTGTGCTCAAGTGTCCTACTTAATGCTTCTTGTAGTTGATGAGAATTTGGAAAGCACGCAGAAGATGCAGTTATGGTTTCTCCCTTTGCTTTACATTGCTCTGGGCCATGGGAGGAAAGATCTGTGCTGCACCAAGAGCATCTATTGAGGTGTTAGAGAACTTAG
This sequence comes from Taeniopygia guttata, assembly GCF_048771995.1. NCBI lineage: Eukaryota > Metazoa > Chordata > Aves > Passeriformes > Estrildidae > Taeniopygia > Taeniopygia guttata. The sequence continues at coordinate 46,831,192 of NC_133028.1, read as the reverse complement.
CACTGACTTCTAAATCTAATATATGGTAATCAGGGCTTCTATCCTGGGAGCTTGGCCACTCATGAATATGTAGTGGGGAGTTCCCTTCACAGTTCACATGTTTGGTATCGGAATCTGTGGTATTGATGATTCCGAGATTGTAGAAAGTCTCTGTCTTTCTGCCCCGTTGCCAAAGAAGAAGCCATAATTCGTCTGTGCTGTTTTCAGGGTTGTTTATTCTTGCTTATCTCTAACATGTTCTGCTGCCCTGCTGCAGGTCTGTCCTGCAGGGCAGCGTGTGGGGCTCTGCCCCTCAGGGGGATGTTACAAACATTACATACCAATAACTACGTGTGCTGTATTTACAATAATATGCCAATATCTGTCACCTACGTTGAACAGTGTGTCCCCAGCCTAAACCAATAGAAAAATGCCAACACTACAGTGAAACATGGAGGGCATGAAGAAGGAGAAAAAGGACAAAACACACCCAATTTCCTCCATCTTGTCCCCTTTGGACCCCTAATCTAGAAACCTAAAATTTCACTTTTGCACCTGTGCCACACTTAATTATTACTCATATCAAACACTCAGAGCTTGTGATTAATCCTGTAAGATTGAAAACTCTTTTCCATGGACAGAGATCAGAGACAGTGTCTCTCGGGGCTCTGTACAAGGGGGTTCCTGACCCCCTGCCAGGGTCCCAGGCCTTCCAGGGCAGCCAGAGGGAAGCTCTGCATTCCCACAGTTTAGAGTTGGAATCTTCTCTCTTGTTGTATCACAAACTATGCAAATGCTAGCTTGGCTCATGGGAATATAATTCTCACTGAAAACAAAAATAAGACTAGCCAGCATTAGTTTGATGCCTTCCTCTTATTAAAATTATTAAAATGTTTTAATAATTTTAATAAAATAATTAAAATAAATTTTAATAAAATAATTAAAATGTTTTAATAATTTTAATAAAATGCCTTCCTTTTATTAAAATGTTGAGGGAACAAGGTGCTGCAGTGCTGCATTCTGCCTTCAACAAAAAACACCATATAAAAGGGCCTCTTGAATGTGATAGACTCCAAATTGCAGATTTGAGGTGTTCTTCTTTGGACAGTGATTTAAGATCCTGATTATAATCTGATGATTCTTAGACCTAAGTCTCTCCTGTGATGTGAATATTACTGGGGGAATGGTGTTTGTAACTCATCAAAATTACCAGAGTAATATAAGGAAAATAGCCTAATAACAGAGTTAGTTTACCTTGTTTTGTCTGTTATGTTGTATTTTAATGCTATTCGTGTACTCAGTTGTACCGGGAAAGATTGTACTTGGTATTATAAGGGATTGGTACAATTTTATCATACAAATTTTTGTAATGTTCTCTTTGGCTGCCGCCTGATTGTTAGACATATATTTCAATGAAATTGTGCTCTATAAGTGAGGAATGCATAGCTTTCCATTTTTCAACCTCCCATATAATGATCAAAATGTTATCTGAACCAGGACATAAGCCCTATAATTGCTCTGAATTGGATGCTGCTTGTGGCAGTCTTTTTTGCTCTTTCAGTAACATGTCTTTGGTGTAAGATGCATTCTGAGGTTTTTATGTCTGGCTTAGTGGAGTTTTTGCTCTGCTCTTCTCTTCCATTCATACTCTGCCATTTTTTACTTATTCTCTGTACGCCACATTTTTCACCAGAATAGTTATTCATATTTTTAGCCTTGGTATGTCTGCCTTGGTCAATGCTGTTTTCATTAGCTTCTTGAGATTACTTGGCTTTTTACCTAAAAAAAAAATCAGTAGATGTGAATCTGTCTGCAGGGTTTTGGGGAGAGTTAGGAGAATTTGTTTTGGCACTTGTACCAAAAAGTGGCACTACAGTTATTATTTTGCACAGGCCTCTGAGAGCCTACTGAGTAGGCTTGTTGAGATCATTAACTTTTCTGCTTTTCTGAAAGTAGAGGCTGACCATTGCCCCACAAGGCAAGAGGTGCCAAAACCTCCCACTGTGAGTGAAATGAAGCCAGTTAGCCTGTCAGAAGTTATGAATGATCATTGTGACACTCAGGGCATTTTTTCAATGGGGGAAGACTTACAGGAGAGCTTTTCCACTGAGGTGGCTGAAATGCATTTTGAATAGCTCCACTCCCATTTGTTAGATCTTTCATTAAAGGGTATAAAGTCGCATACTGTCCTTTTCTATGCAGTGTATTTTGTTTCACTGAACTGAGGCTTCATGCAAATTAATGGAAATTTGCATGAAGCCTCAGTTTTTAAAAACCTAAGAATTAAAATTAGTGTCTTTCTGTTTAATTTGATCTCTGCTCAGGTTATATCAATTCTAGAGACTTGAGTTTATTTGAATATAGGCTGTGAAAAGAAAAGATTTAATACAACCAAGTTAAATAATGAAAGTGTATGTTTTACCTCAATTTCTCTTCCTCTGCACCCTAAATCCTAGAAATTATTTAACAGGAAAACTTAATTTGACTAGAAAATGGATAGCAGTGTTGTCTAACTAACCCATCTTGTGCTCACTTTAAAAAGTAAGAACACCTCAGTAAGTTTGTGTAATTCATTATGTAGATTCATACAAATCAAAACAGGAAATCTGTACCACTGTGATAGCAGGGGATTTGTACCAGTGTGAAATGAGTTATGTTTTCAAATTGAGCAGCTTCAAATTGTCTTATCTTTTCCCCTTGCTTTTGTGGATTGTTAGAATAACAGATGGCTTTTTGTCGTGTTTTTTCCCCATCACCTCCCTGTCTCACAGATTCACCGCGTCATTTCTGGTGGTATCACTTAATCTGCTGGCTGATGAGTGCTGCTGGCATCATTTGTATCCTGGTTGCTCATGAACACTATACTGTAGATGTCATCATTGCCTACTATATCACCACACGGCTCTTCTGGTGGTACCACTCCATGGCTAATGAAAAGGTGAGTGGCCTTCACAATCCTTCTGTAGCCTTCATTTGTTAAAATTGCCAGAAGGTTAAAGTTAGTTTTTAATTTCAGAATAAAAATAGATGTTCCATATTTAAATTTAAACAGAATGGGCAAGGAGTTTCACTTCATTGTTATTTAAGTAAATAATATTTATTTGTCTTAAAAATATTTTTGAGCTTTTGCGATTTTAATGCTGTTGTTGATTTGTAGAATAGTCCTTTGTCTCAACTTATGAAGTAGTTTAGTAATAAAAGTTCTGGACACATGAAATTACCTAGACAGTCCTACAATTCTAATGACAATTCTTGTGTAAATGTCTTTAAAGTTATACTGTTCAGAAGGTTTCTGCTGCTATTGTTTCAACAGCACTTTCAAGTAGAAGCATAACTCTTAAGCCCATTTAATTTAATTCTCAGCTATTACTAATCAGTGGAAACATAACATGCCTGAAAGCAATCATATTGAAAAACGCTTGAGTGCTTTGTTGCCCCAAAATTTGCACAGCAACAAAGCATCCCTTTGTGGTAAAGATGCTTAGTTTGTAGTCTGTATTTGTTGTCTGTCTCAATTTTTGTCTTCTGTGTTTCTAGGGTAAATACTCTTTGCAGAAATGCATGCAAATGCATTGCATTTTTGCTGTTGTCTTGTCTGATTTTAATTTATTATAAGCCTTTAAACTGACAGTTGCCTTTTCCTCTTTATATGTTTGTGCCAATACAGACTTTAAAGGTGTCTTCGCAGACAAATTTTCTCTCTCGAGCATGGTGGTATCCAATATTTTATTTCTTTGAGAAGAATGTGCAAGGCTCTGTTCCTTGCAGTTTTTCCTGGCCAATATCTTGGCCTCCCAGCTGCTTCAAATCTTCATGCAAAAAGTATTCACGGGTTCAGAAGACAGGAGAGGACAATGAAAAATCTACCTGAAGAAGGAAAACATCTGCTCTGGTTTTTTCATTCTTGATTTTTTTTTTTTTTACCAAAACATTAATGCTGTAACCAAAGTTCTTAAGAAGACTGTAACTGAAGAAGTGGACCAAGCTTCTGTGCAATTGATGGAAAGACAGTTGTAGACACATACATTGCATTTCAGATGTTTTCCTCTCTGGCTGGACAGACCTATTCTACTCTTCAGTGCTAATGAAATGCACCACTGATGGGATTTTTTTATTAAAGAAAAAATGGAGAAAGACTGTGATTTATTAATGAGGTAGAGGTGCCAAAGACCAGAGTAACACTTCCATTACTATCACTCATCCACAGAAGCACCCCAAAGTCTCATCTTCAGAGCTCTGGAGTATGTAAGGGGAAAAACATGCTAACATGTAAAGGCACGATATTGGGGTATTGAGGTGTATAAAAAAACACAGTTGTGGGAAGTGGTTTGTTGCATTATTCTTGCTAATGAAGGTAAGGCCTTTGTGTGACTGGTACAGCTGGAAGCAAGTCTGACTTTTTTACACAATGTGGGTATGAATATCTTAGGACCCTAAAATACTACTTAACACCATTATCTCCCATGTGTTCTACTATATACCAATTTTTACATTTTTATTAGTAATTTTATATTTAAACAGTTGTGTTACCTGATGAATTTGCCAATTAGAAACAGCTACTAGCATCAGAGCTCAAGGAGCCTAAAATTTTATTTTTAGTAAGAGACGGTTTCAACATCTGAATCTTGAATTACAGCTGGCCTTGTTTATATAGCTATACAGTGCCTGTCAATGTATATAGCTACAGATATACACAAAAGCACATACTTTAAACAAAATTATTTATTGGTAAGAGTAATCCTAGAGTTTTTGATGCAGGCAGAAGTTGTACAGCCCTCACCTGCTTGAGGGATGCAAGACCAGGTCCAAAATGGGGCTACATTTAAAAGAAACATTTTGATTTTAGTAGCAATCTCTTGCTGAAGCTATATAGCAGGTTTGCTTGGGAGCCATAGTTCTTTACTGAATTTCTTTTTTTTGTCTTTTACCTCTTGACACACGTTTCTGTGACTTAGTTTAAAAAAAACTAACAGAAAAGTGCTAAGATGAAATATCTACAACAGCAGCATTTCTTCAATTACAATGTAAAATAATTTCATATTAAATGCCTCTGTCGTAGAACTCGAAAACAGATTGCCTTTTTTTCCCAGTCCAGCTAAAATGGCTATCTAAACAAGTTGGCTGAGAATGGGGGAAACTACCATGGGGTGAACATGTAACAAAACCACAGATTAACAGCTACCTGTTCTTGTTGGTTTATGTTGTTTTGTATTGTTCTGAAAGCAAAGTAGAAAATTAGCACACCATGTTTAGCCATTTATAGTCTGTATTAATTTCTGCAGTTAACTCAATATTGTCAGATATTCACTAAAACCTAATGAAAAGATAAAACTGCATTGTGTTGAGGTGATACTAATATAAATGAAATGCTGCGTATTTTAAGAATGTCTTGAACTGAGTGACAAGTGTGAACACAATTTAAATAATGACAACTTGTTTTTAAAAAGTCCAAAGTTAGTAATAAAATGAAATACAGAGTATGCAAATACAATAATTTTCAGTTAAGGGGATAATTTCTCTGAGTTGTACATAAGAATACTTTTGTGCATTTCAAATATTTTTGTGCATTATCAAAATAACACAATAAAAAGTGTTCCTTTGAATATGTTTTTGGAAAAAAGTTAAGAAAATTCAGCTGCAGTTTGGTTCTGTTATTTAAAATTAGTTTAGTACTCCGATAATATGCCCCTGAAGTTGTGTGTATATGGGTATATCTGTGCTTTCATTTGCTTGCTTCTAGCAGACCTTGAACAGCTACAAAGCCAGTATCAAATAACTTTTGAAATTCCTTTTTCTCTGTCATATAAATGAATCTCTTCAACACCAGTCAGTAGATCTCCCGAGATACTTGCTATATCAGTACTACTTCATAATTTTTAAAGCTAAAATCTAAGCTTTGTGACACCATAAATATGGTCATGTTAATCCACCTGCAGTGATACTATCTTTTAAGAGTGATGAATGGATTTCATTAGTAGTCACTGTGCCTTGAAAATAGCATGATGAAAGGCATTACCTGAGGAGCTTAAGCAATCGTTTTTATCTGGTGGCTGAAAAAGAAACACTTTGACAGTGGGGTTTCTGTAATAGATCTGCAAAGCAGGCTTTCTTCATGGAGGATGAGGTGTTTGGGGTTTTTTTACACTTACACTTTCACATTTTTTTCTTTCAGAAACAGGAATGAAATAGAACCAAGACTCTGCTTTTGCTAGGCTGTGTGAGCTTTCATTCCACTGCTGAATTTGATAGAGACTTCTATTGTTATACAACAGGAAAGTTTAAGTAGCAGCTCTAGCTCAAAATACTCAATTCCTGTTCTAGCTCAGTCCTCCCTTAAGTACTTAATATTTATCCAATGTATGAAAGCTCTCAAAGGGATATATGTGTTTAATTAGCAGAAAGCCCCAATTTTCTATGCTCTCAATAGCTTTTAAGTGCTTTTACAAACTTGGATGGTATAGCTGTATTTGACAACTCTTTAGACCTATATGCAAGGTAATAAAATAAGTAATGGTATATTCTAGTTCTTACTGTTATAGTAATTTATCAGATACAAACCACAACTGCCGTGTAAAAATTAATAATTGTAACATCTTGGTGATCATTGTATACAAATACCATGAAGCTTAAATTATAGTTTCATCATAAGAGGCAAGAGATTGCAGTAAGTAAAAAGGAGAAATTTGGACTTCCCCTTAGGCCTGCCATCAAGTGGTTGGTATAGTATTCGGTCTGTATGTGCCCAATACTTTGCAGTGTGCCACTAATTATTTTTTCCTGGTAACAGTAATATTTGTCAGATATCACATGAGCTGCCCCTTTCCTGTGACTATAACATGCTCTTCTTGACTGAAGAGCTTTTACATGTAGAACTTTACAGACACTTAATGGGAAAAAAAAAAAACACTATCTTGGTACACCTGACGATCAGTATGACTTAAATGCTGGTGAGCTTTCTTAAAATGCCTAGCTTAAATTTAAATCTGTATTTTAAATCTTAACTTGAGCATTTAAAGAAATGTGCTGCTAAGTGGTCATGCTACCGATGCTTACTCCTAATGCCAGAAATTTTCAGCGTCTACTTAAAAGCGCTTTAGATGGACACCTTTTTCGGTACGTGCTTAGCACTCTCATGTGGACATAAATGGTAGTCATCTTTCTCTGCTGTTTTTTGGAAAGATCACCACAGGTGGCGTAGTAGCAAAAGTTGCTGTGCTAAACATTGTTGTGAACCCTAGTACTCGATTTGCTGCCCTCCTTAAAAAAAAACCAAAAAAAACTGGGAGAGAGGAAAACGATAAAAAAATTTGTTAAAATACACTAACTTCATGTAATAGAGAAATAAAGCTCAGCAACAGAGACAGAACTAGGAAGTCTTAAAAGAGATGAGACCATTCTCTTAATTGGATTATTGCAAATCTGTTTACTAGGGTCTTAAATCAGAATCTGTTCAATCTCTGGCTTTCTCCTGTCAGTAGTATCTGGCTAGACAGTTTATCCTGAGTTGGTTGGTACTAACCCAAATTCTTTTCCTCATTTCATTAGATGGGATTTACTGTTCTAGAGACAGATCCATTAGCTTCAGTGCAAGGTGAAGTCTTTCCATTAACTTTAAATGACCTTTACTATAGCTTTATGTTGGTTTTTGTTTGTTTGCAGGAATTTTTTTCTTTGTTAGTGGGGTTTTTGTGTTCTGTGGTTTTTTCTTTTTTGGTTTTTTTTTTTTTTTTTAATGCATAAACCTTGACTCTTAAAGATTCATGGGCTTATTTTGAAAATGGATCCAAGCTGCCAGATGGACTGGAACCATTTTGCCTTACTGGCAGATGTAATAGTTGTAAAACTTCATTTTCATCTTGGTATTTTACAATATACATGTTTTGGACTTGCCTAAAACTCTTATATTGGCACACAAAATTAGTGATGCTATGAGATTGAATACTTCTGTATTGAAGTGTTCTATTCCAGGCATTGTAAAATCAATGTCTTAAATTCAGTTACTGATAATAGGGATCTTAAAAGTAGACACTCCTATTAGGCATCATTCAAATGAGTATTGCTGCTTAAGTACACATGAGAAAAATATCCTAGCATGCCATTCAAGTAACTTTGCTGACAAGTAAGCCTTCTTGTGCCACTCTATGATGCTTCTCAGAATCCAGAGAAAAGTGCTGTGAAACAGAGAATAGAGACAAAGGCATTTTTTGTAGTATTTTTAAGGAAAAGGGAGGCAGATGAAAACACTGAAGTAGATGGTGATCATATATTGCTTTTTGCATGAAATTGAGCTAAAACTACACCTAATTTGCAAGAAGTGTTGATTTAAATTATATAATAGTTCTGGTAAAACAAAACAAAAAAAGACAAAAAAAAAAACCCAAAAAACCCAGACCTAAAAGGAAGCAGCAGTATTAAGCACATCATTCTGTGGTACAGCTGTATATCTGTGCTGGCTCTCATCCATAACTTACAGTATAAAAACAAAACTGAACTCAGTGAGAAATGCTTGGAGATTAAAGTACTTAAATATTACTAGCAGTCTTTTATAAGTTGTTCCTACAAGCTGTCACTAAAAACAAGAATGAAGTGCTGCAATGCTTAGAACATAGTGAAGCTTTTTTCTAGTTGGCTTCAGTTTCCATGGATTTAACCATATGATTAAATCTTATTAACCTAGGCAGCAGCCCATAAGAATGTGAGGCTCGATACAGGCAGCTCATGCACTGCAAGGAAACTTTCCAGTTCTGAACTTATCTTTCCTAACTAAACACTCAGTGCCTGAATGATTTTTAAAAATGAAGTAACAATACTGTGCGGTCTCTAACATGTATATGAAATACTGTAAATCAGTGATTAAAAACCCACAAAGGTTTGACTTGTTTTTCAGTGAAAACTTTTTAATTGCAAAGAACTTGGAGTTGAGCAAATAGCTAGCTGTTTTTCTGTGGCTCTTGACTGTGTGCTAACCTTTAAGATGCAAACTAGGTAGGAGGAGAGGGCCGACCGCTTCCTGCTGGGAGGAGCAGTGTGTGACTTTTTGAATTAAAATTATATTGGCTGCATGTTACATGCAGTCTTATCTGTACTATTGTTGAAAAATGATGCTGTATCACACTACTATAATTAGTGTCTGCACTTCTAAAAATGATTCTGTAGTGGTTGACTCAGTCCTTCTGCTGGATGAGGAGTGAGTGTTTTTGTCCTTGCTGCCTGTATGGTTAAATATAACTGGTTTTAGTTCTGGTAAATGTCAATGGAAAAACTGCAGATCCCTTGGATATAGTACCTATGGTGGTTTAAGGTGTATGTGCATGGGTTTCTTCTAGGAGAAATAGTCTTCTTTCAAGCTGTGCCTAAAAAATAATGTTAGCTCTTGCATTTTCTCTCAGCATAATATGGTCATTAGGAGGTTAGCATTTGTGACTCTGCAAAGAATTACTACAGAAGAATCTTCTTTGTGCCAATTGAGTTCAGTTTTCACAAAGTATTTTTGAAATATATGTTTGAAGATGATTTGGGGGTTTTTTTTAATTAAGAGAACAAGTGGTTGGAAGTTAGTCTGAAATAAAAGCATCTCAAGCAGTTTGGGTCAGGCATCACACAGGCACATGGGTGTGGAAAGGGTTTTTCTGGCATAAGCAATATTGAATTCAGTACACAGCAGCTTCCCTAGGAAGGCAAACCAGGTTGTACTTGTATAGTGGCTGTGAGCCAACTTTACCTGTCCTTTTGAGCTACTTTTGGACTGACAGTGCAGTACTAAAGCTGGCAATAGCTAAAAAGTGAAGGTCACTTAAATGTCAAAGCTATAAATGGGGCTGAAAGGGCAGATTTCTGTAAAACCAGTCATCAGAGAGCTGTATTCCAATTCAACGGAGCATACAATTGGGTGTAATTTCAGGTGTGAGTTGTGTTTAAGATGAGCAGCACTGTTTGCTTTCTAAATTTTTTTTCATTAAAGATGACAGGTGTACTGAGAATACGAAGAGGAAATTTATCTCCCTGCTTACTTTTACCTCTGCCATTGAAGTGTTTGTGTATGAACCTTAAAAAATATTACTGAACTCCAACCCCTCTTACATTTTGAGTAACTTAGCAGTGCTTTGTTACTTCTGTAAAAACTAGGTTTGTATTCCACTTGTTTCAGTTTGTTGCCACTCAAAATGCTGCTTATGCTGAAGCCTATGCTGCTTTACACTCCTCTGCTTCTCCTAATTGTATTTTCTAAATGGCTCAATACAGAAGAGTAGGATTTGCATTTGAGAAGGCTTCATAATTAACCCTAAAGCCAAAGGCATTCTTCTCAGACACATCCTTGCACAATTAGTACTTGAAAATAATTTCAAGTTTCAAAACCTAACGTGCTAGGACATACTTCTTTTCCCTCAGGAATCATCTTAAATGTTTAGCCCATTTGTTTGTGTTTATTTTCGTGATTCAGGAGAGCATGTGTGAGATGTGGAAAAGGTTCTGCTAGCTTTTGAGGTCAGGGTTATACCAAGGAACCTGAAAGTAAAAGCAGAAATAATGGTTTGGTGGTGGCTGTGGTTCTCATGTTTTCCATGTGACTTTGAAAACTCTCAAGACTTCCCTAAAAACAGCACAGGACCTCACTTTGGCTGCAACATGGTTTCATCCTTGTCAGCTGACAGCTTTTCTTGTGTGACTTCTCCTAGGTTGGATCCTGGGTATCCATAGCTCTTTATGTCAATTGGAGCTGTATATCCAACCTTGGAAAAACTAGGCAAGAAAAGATGCTGGCTGGTGAGGGACCCTCCAGGGTAATACAAGAATGCTGTAATGCGTGCATGGTAAGAAGCTGATAAGATGGCATTGTTCTGTAGCTTCAGGGTCCAATTCTGCAAACACCGTGCAGCAGACTACTACAGTAACAAAGTGAGAAACCTTTGGTGCTGTAGTGTCTACTGATTTTTGCAAATTTGGTGCCATTTTCATATAAATTCTTCACAATGAGCAAGAGTTGGCTTTTATGTTGTAAAACTTTCAGGATGACACTGTATAACTGATACTCTGTCAGGTAACTGAATGTTACGGTTTGCTGTGTACATGCAAGAGGTACTAGAGATAGAGTGGTGATTTGTGTTGCAATCTGTTCACTGTGTTAAAAAAATCCAAAGCAACTATTGCACTAGCTGTACTTTAAAAAAAGCAATAATGGGAGCATCTTTTCTCTCCATAGGTGCTGTCTGTCATGATCACTTCACTGTCAAATGTGAATTTGGTATAACATGTTGAAGAAATTTTCCTATGTGGTTTACTTGACACATACAAGTTGAGATTTTATTGTCAGCCTGTGTACTAATGAATACAGCTGGACTATTTACATAACCACCCACATCTTTAAAAGACAATTTATGGTGCTAATAATATCAAATATTATAAAGAGCTGGTATTCTCTTATTACACATGAACACTAAGGAAAGCTGTTGGACACCTTTGAATAAAATAAAATTTCTCTACATTTTAAGCCTGTTCCAAATGCTTTTTATAAAAATACTATGCTTTTCTATTTCTGTTTTATATAAAAATGGTAAAAAATTGTATTTTAATGCAGGAAGACATTAGGAGTGTATATCGTTCTAAATCACATGTCCAATTCTAAATTTTCATACATTTAAGATAGCTAATCTTCTGAAACTCAGTCTAAAATCTAAGAATTTCAATAGGTAGGATTAAGGGACAGGCTGGTAGTTTAAATAAAATAATTCTCTGGCTTCATCATCACTGTTAAAGCCTTGGAGATAGAGGGAGAGGATGTGAAATGGACAAAGCTGTGTTAGGAGGACACTGATTATGCAGTGTAGGTGTATATTTTGCTGAAACTTTAAAAAAACCCCAAACAAGTTGTGGTGGACATGACCATGTAGCTATTTAAAGAGGTGAAGTGAAACAAGGTAATTGTCAAGGCAGTTCACAGTAAGACATTATAAAAACATGTGAAAGAGCCTTAAACTAGATTGTTTAGGTTGTGAAAAAACAAAGTAATTTTCTAGCTTTGTTTTGAAAGCTTCACAAGCAACTCTTTCTTAAGATGAAAAACTGTCTCGTGCCTTCTGTTGCAGAAGTTATTGTTGCCTTCCCCCCGCCTTTGGTTGTGATTTTATTGCATAAAATGGACAGTGCACTTCAGATCTTCCCAAGAAGCATTTTTGGGCAGCAGTACCTACACTTTCTATCCACAGAGAATACCGAGCCTTTAGTTCTTATTAAAGGCCCCTTACTTGTGAGCTTGCAGTTGTGAAAGTATCTGCCTGTGACAGGTATGGCAATCCTGCTGTAGTCAGCTCTTAGATGAGCATGATGCCCTTAATTCACCTGGACACGTGAAGGTGTGGAGCGGGTGCCATGCCCAGGTGCACTGGTGGCACCGCAGCACATCCCTCTGCTCTGAAATGGTTGTGCCCTAAGTGGTTACCTTCATATACTAGAATAAATGATCTTTAATCACTTCCACCCAGCACTTCAGGAAGTAAATGAGGTTCTCTAAGATCTATTTGATGGAACTTCTATATCAGTGCAAAGAATAGTCCATGTTTAGAATAACTTAATGCAGAAACAAGTGCACCATCTAGGATAAAACCAGGGCTGGGTGGGGTTTTTGTTGTGTGAAGGTGAATAGTCTAGTAACAAGAGTCTGGATTGTCTTCCTACTTGTCTCTGTGTCTGCTTTTATAGTAGGACCCTTGGAAAAGCCAAAGATTGAACAAAGTAATCTATAATAGTCCTAAGCCACATTGAAATATCATTTTCCTGCTTTAATTACTAGATGCTTCAGAGAAAATGGACTGTATTTTTTTAATTTACAAAAAAAGTGCAATACTTAACTATTAAGAGGCAAATGCCTGCATGATCAATGCCCTGCAAAAACACAACATTTATGAGCATGTGACATGCACTTGGCCAAAACTGAGTTTTTTTAGCTTTAGGCTTTACAGAAACATGTTTCAGTGCACTAGTGCAACTCAGAACTTTCAAGTATTTTCAATGTGGTTTTGACAAGGAGAGTGTTTCTTATGAATAAAGTGCCTGTGGAAGTTAAAATCCAAAAGTTGCCTGGAAGCTCAAATGAAGCATATAAAACTGCAGCCCATACTTGAAGAGAATGGGTGCTAAGTAAGCAGATGTGTAGAACAGCTGGTCAACAGTCCTAAGCATTGACGAGATTCAATGATTAAGTTTGAGCAAAGAATATTATGTTGCTTTTGAGAGTTTACTGTGTTAAACTTCCACTGCTTCTGCTTGGGCTTTAACTCTGTAACTTGGTTATCTTTAAAGAAAAATTAGTTCCTTTGAACTATTCTATTTTTAATGTTTTGTGGTTTTTTTTTTTCTTGGTAGTCTTTCCTCTGATGGGGATTATTGTTTGCTTGTTGCATGGAGCTATTTTTTGACCCGTTAAAAGTGGAGTCACCATATGCTTTTGATTCCTCAGGGGTAAAAGAGTTTGAAGAACGGTTTTTCCTTAAGTGCAGGATTAAAGGAGGTGTGGTTTTTATTACACTGATGCTGGGACTGAATAGGAAGGATTTACAAGGAAAGTACTGTAGTGCTAAAGCTTGTATATGTAGTTATTAGGGGTATGCGGAATATTAGTCAAGTACTTGATATGTTTTGCTGTTAATTTCATATTTTAAAAAGAGGCTATTTGGTTCTAATTTAAATTGCAGAAACTGTTTTTAATGTTGCAACAGCTGTTATTTTAACTTGAAGTATCCATTTATGTACTGATATGTTAGAGGAAAAGTTATACTTTATCACTTAAAATTTTGAAATTAATCACATTTTCTATCAAAATTAATGTGCAGTTTAATATCTGGACAGCCTAGAATTGGCCATATGCCACTGAAACCAAACTTTCAGCTGCAACATAGGGAAGGAAGGCATTTTTTTAATCTAGTTCAGCTTCTTGACTAGACTGTGAAGGAAGTGAGGCTAGATTACTCTTGTACAAAGAAAACAGGCAAAACCAGTAATGTGTTTCAGCTGTGCTGAATACCTTAGCTTCTTATTTTCACAATATACCACAAACTTTTCTGGAGACTTAGATAGAAAATATCTTTAGTTCAGCTAAATTTTCATCTGTTTTTATATATTTTTTCTAATAGATGCATTTTATTTGTATACATTGTAATTAGCTGCTGAATTTCTGCCAAATATGGACAAAATAAAAGCTGTATTCTATTCTGCCAGTCTAAGTCTGTTCTTAGTGTTTCTCTTTTGTTCAATCCATGGCTGGTGAAATGTCTTCACTTGTTGTTTAGATTAAAGAGACAGTTGCCTTAATTGCTCAGACGAAAACTGACCTTGACCATTTAAAGCTTTATGTATTTCTGAAATTGCTGTAACTTCTGTATAATTCCAATAAAACCTTTTTAATACAGTTCAGCCATTATTTTATGAGCAACTTGTCACTATCTTTACTGAATGTTCAACTGTTTAAAAAATAGTTTATTTAGTAACACCCTTTTTAATGGATAAGCTCCCTTTTTTCTGTTCTTTTTTTTTTTGTTTTTTTTTTTTTTTGTTTTTTTTTTTTTGTTTTTTGGGGGTCACTTTAAAGGAGGAGGACTGTGGGCAAAAGGTGAATACTTTTCTCTGTTAGTGAAGGCATATAGAGCACTTACCAAACACACTGGTGCTGCAGCAAATTATTGGGAAAATCAGACAGTGGCATTTTTTCCAAGTCAATTTACCTCTCTAGGGGTTAAATCTTATATTGCTGATCAGCTGGAAAAAATGCATTACGGGAGGGGGAAGTTACCCTTTAAACGAGTTCTGGCTGGGTTTGGGGGATTGGGGTGTTGGGTGTGTTTCGGGTTTTTGTGTCTGTGTTTGGGGTTTTTTATTACTATGTTATTTGAGGGAAAGGAGGAGAGCTACATGTCTTTTTCCTTTAAAATGTAAGTGCCCCTCTTCGAAGCCTCTCTGTGCTGTTCTGCATTTGCCAAGCAGGGGAACTAGAGCTGGGACATGGTTCTAGGTTCGTCCTTGGCTCTGGAAGCAGAAGTTTCCGTGTATTCCCTCGAGCTGCCGGGTTTTTGTGTTTGGGAACGGGGAAAATCTGCATTTCCTTCCCTTCTAAACCGCAAAAAACCCAGGTATTTGCGTAAGGAGCGTTTGAAAGCAAGTCCTGCGGGGGGTGGAAAGGAGCTCTCACTCTTGTCATTTTTTTCACAGGAGCAGGACAGGCGGGGTTACGTTGAATCCTTTACAAGCTCGGCTCTGTCAGGTCTGGCCGGGCGCGGGGCGGTGTCGGGCCGGCCCCGCTCCCGCCCACAGGCGGCGGGCCGGGGTCAGGCCGCCGCCGGCCGCTCCTCCCGCCCGCCCCCGCCATCTTAAACCGCTAGGCGCCCGCGGCGGGCCGAGGCCGCCGGTCCCGCCGCCCGGGGAGATGGCGGGGACGGGCGCGGAAGCTCGGACGTGGCTGCCGCGGCCGCCCACGGCCACCGAGCTGCTGCTGGCGGCCCTGTGCTGGCTCGGCTGCTACTGGCTGCTGCGGCGTCGGCCGCGGGCGCTGTCGGGGCTGCCGCCGGGCCCCGCGCCCTGGCCGCTGGTGGGCAACTTCGCCTTCGCCCTTCTGCCGCCTCCGCTGCTGCGCAGGTGGGCGGTGGATGTGAAGGGCGACCGGCTCTCCCCCGCCTTCTCGCCTCACGTCTTCCTCACCGGCCTCACCAAGATGTACGGCAGCATCTTCCGGCTCTTCGTGGGCAGCCGCCCATTCATCATCCTCAACACCTTCGGCGTGGTGCGGGAGGCGCTGGTGCAGAAGGCGGAGGTGTTCAGCGACCGGCCCTCCGTGCCCATCGTCCTCATGATCACCCACCACAAGGGTAAGCGCCCCGGGCACCGCCAGTCCCGCCCGGGGAGCTGCCGCACGCCCGGTGATGGCCGGGGTGATGCTGCGGAGCGGGGGCTGCTCGGGACCGTGGTTGCTCTGCCGAATTTCGAAATAATTCCCACGAATTACGGACTGAACTATTTACTTGCCTTTTCCTCCTCGCGTATGTCCCTCGCCCTACTGCTGACAGAGAGAAACTCGCCCTGCCTTGAGGTGCAGCCTCCCCGCGAAGTTGGTGGTGCTGAGCCGTGCACCACAGAGCATCTCTGGGTGACTTTGGCTCTGTGCACGACAAAGGGACTGAGGAGCTGCTGGGGTGGTTTAGACTGGAGAAGAGGAGGCTCAGGGGAGGCCTTATCTCTCTCTCCAACTGCCTGAAAAAGGCTTGTAGCCAGGGCGGGTGGGTCTCCCGGGTAATAAGGTATAGGACAAGAGGAAATGGCCTCAAGTTGCACCAGGGGAAGTTTAAGTTGGGCATTAGGAGGAATTCCTTCACAGAAAGGGTGGTTTGACAGTGGAATGAACTGCCCAGGGGGACGGTGGAATCAGCGTGCCGGGAGGTGTTTATGGAAGGGCTGGATGTGGCACTCAGTGCCATGGTCCCGTTGACAAGGTGGTGTTCAGTCATAGGTTGGAATCAATCTCAGAGGTCTTTTCCAACCTCCTTGTTTCTGTGACTGGCATTCGTGCAGGGGTTTGAGACACATCTGGTCTGTCGCCTGGGGGTTTTCTGATTTTGGCTGTGGGAGGGAAGAAATTTCGAGTACTTGGGCAGTGGTACTGGGCAATTCCCCAGTTCTTACCAAGGTAGCGGTGGCAGAGATCAGGCTTCTGTGGAGTCCCATGGCTGTGCGGTCTGCACTGCCTCTGTGCAGGCTACTGTTGCTGAGATATTTGCAAATGCGTTATTCTGCTTGTCAAAACTTACTGAGCATGTTTGGGTTTGGTTGTCCTCTGCTTTTTTTTTTTTAAGAGTCCAAAGGAAAGTTACTAGCTTTTGCAGAAAAATGGCATGAAGGGTTTAAACACATGCTGACAATACTGCAGGTAGAATTTCTTCATGTTTAGTTTTTAGGTCATTACTGATCTCAGTGTTTAGGGAAGTATACTTACCCTTTTTCAGTTTAGGAGGTGGACCCCAGAAGGCTTGTTAGTGTGCTGGCTTGCTATGAAGCTTACCTATTTTTTATTTTTTCCAAGGTTAGGGAAATCTGGTTTTTAAGTGCATGAAACATTTATCTCTTTTTATTTTCTCTTTTTTTTTTTTTTTTTTTTTTTTTTTCCTATTCCAGAATTGCCCTAGTAAAGAAAGGGAGGGGGCTAGGTCTTGTTTATTAAAATGCTATCTGGTACCATTGCTGAAGTCAGTTTAAAGAATAAAAAAATAAATTATGTCTTGTGTTGGTTTAATGATATTGTTCCAAGACAGATCTTACTGGCATGTTGTTATCATGTGTGAGTATTTTTAGGTACAGTACTTCAGCAAGAACTGGTGGAGGAAAGGGGAAGAGGAGTTAGATAATTTTACCAGTGCTGTAAAACCTAATGTTCAGGCTCATAGTAGATTTCTTTTCCCTTGAATGCCGTCAATGTCATATGTTTCTTGTTCTCTGTCAGACCTTTTTGAATATGGTGAATCAAAGAGTAGCCAGGACAGTTGGCAGCTTCCACCAGTGGGTGCTCCAGGAGAGTTGGATGTACCAGGAACCTGTTGTCCATGGCCAGAGCATGCTACAAGCAAGCCCAGGGACAGTGCCTGGCTGTGTTGCACCATGGCAGGGACATTGTGTTGCTCTGGGTTTGGTTTTATCTGTAAGGTCACCATAGCTATACTTGGGCATGAGGACTGCAGCATCAGGGCTGCCCAGCAGTCCATACAACATCCCCAGCTGTTCCACAGTGCCCGTGTTAGTGGCATGCTGCATTGCCACAGGTGTAGGAGTATTGTACAGCGAACCACAAGGGTGATGATGTCTTCTGAGTGCACAAAGGGTGAAAATGGGCAGTGGGGCCACTGCCCCCTGCAAGCTGGTTCTCCAAATGCCAGTGGAAGTTGCAGATGCTGTCCCTGTGCTGCCTTGGGTTTAGTGGTGGCATGAGGAGATGACTGAGCCTCTGCGATGCTGAGTTTGTGCTAACGAGTGTTGCTTTTTTTATCTGTGGTTCGTGGGGGAGACAGATTGGTTACAGCGCTCAAACTGGAGGCCTCTTAAGATTGGTTTGGGAGATCATTTCAGGAGATTGTGGGTGAGATATTTCTGCAGGTAGGGACAGCAGCAGTTATGTTAGTATGTACTAGGAAAAGAAACAATAAAGGCAGGATGATGGGTAACTTCAGATCTACCACTCACAATTTGGGTACTACAACTCTGGGAGGTTTAGTGTCCATTTTGGGTTCCTGCATGTCCTTGGGTTCTTTGGGTTCCTTCATTCTGTAAGTAAGCTATTGTGGTATGAGCTTACAGAGATACTTTCTTCTAAGCTACATTTGCTGGTATAGTTTTGTCTTTACCTTGAGCTGCCCTGCTAGGTATGGTATGGAAGAAAGAGGGGCTTATTTCAGCTGTGTGGTTCTGTTGCATGTAAGATGCAAAGAAAATAATTGTGCCCGGGGAGAGCAGGTAGAAGTATCACAAATGTCAAACACTACATTTCAGCAACTTGATTAGTAAGTGAGGGAGGCCTTCTTGGCTGCATAGAAAGTGCCATAACTTCAGGGAGAAGGTAGTAGTTAATTCTTAATTAATCATCACATATGTCTGCAGAAAGAGAAGCAGTAGACTGGGGAAAACCAGACATTTTTGTGGTCTAATTTTAGTGTTTTAGTTTTTTTCTATTCTATAGCTACGAGAGGTAGCAAAGACTGAATCTGTAGAGTACATGGAGTCAGAGTGGTTGTCTGCCACTGTACATATCCATCCACATGTGGACATCTGACAATACAGAAGTTGAATGTTATTAACATGAGTGCTGTGTTTATGCCCCAGTATTGTTTGTCCCAGTATTGTAGCAGCACTTGAGCTAGCTGTAAAAAAAGGGATGGAGGAGTAAGTAAGCCTTTGCTTCTTCTGAGGATTTGACATATTTTTTTTGTGTAAAAAAGGGGAATAAAATTAACTCTCTGGTTTTGTGAGTTTGTTGGCTGCATTGAAAGGGTTTCATTAACAGCTCATAGAGATTAGGCCTCTGTAGTGAGCATGAAATCCTGGTTATTGTTGCTTCAGAATTTATTATTTTATGTCCTTCAGGTTTTTGTTTGTTGCTGTTTGTTTTGTTTTGCTTTGCTTTAATTTGTTTACAGGGGAGGTTGTTTTTGTTGTTTGGGGTTTTTTTTTAAGAGTAGAGATGTCTGTGCTGAGTAACTTGGCTTTTTAGGGCAGGCAGATTTTCTTTGAAATTAACAAAGGACTATTCCATTATTGTAGCTTGGTAGGGATGCAGTTGAGAGTTGCCTCTGTTATTCTGTCTTTATGCTTTTCTTCTTCCTTAGTCTGTCTTCTGTGTAATTCTTTCCCAATTTACAAATCAGTTGTCAGTGTTCTGCAGCAGTTTGGGGTTCAGGGACATCAGAAAACACCCATGCTCTCTGCAGAACTGCTGGAGAGGCTCACTGCGTGTGGCGAGGTTTGTTGTTGGTGTTAGCTTTTCTGTGGGCCTAGGCAAGTCTCTTTTACATTCAAGACAATACATCTGTTTTCTTTTATGAAAGTATTTGGATCCTAAAACTAATTTTTCTAACCAAAAAATAAAAAAAAAAGGGAAGAGACTGTGGATGCATAGCCTGTTTTGGAGATATTTGTTGCAGGATAGAAATAGTGATAACTTCGTTTTGTTCCAAGAAATCCATGTTTCTTTTGCAACCCAGCTACAAACTGTGGAAACCCAGGGTTCTTGGTTCTTGGCCAAATTCAGCCCCAAATACTTCTGTTTTTCCACTTAACCTACTTGAGGACACCAGTGCTAACAGAAAACACTTGAGAGAGGGAATCTGGGAAGTTTCGGTTCTGTTTTTTGAAGGGCCAGGAAGTGGGCATTTGAATAGATTGCCTGAGGAATATCTTCATGCAGAGAAGATGAAATTCAGCTGATTCTGAGCTTGTTCTGACTCTTCCTAATGTTGTTTAGGACGTTTAAAGCTAGGTCATGTGTTTGTATTCTTTTAGCATTAAGGGCTAGGAACATTAATAGAAATGTTCATTTGTAATAAAAATGTAAGTAATGTTAAGTATTGAAACGTGGTGCATCTTCTAGTACTTATGTACTACTTCTATTTTCTTATGGCCATTTCTCCTTTTAAATTCAATTTTAAGGTTTGCAGTTGACTGAAGAATTGATGTTGCTTTAAAGAGTAACATTTTTTTTTTTCCTGGAAACAAAAAATGGTGTCATTTTACTAGAAGAAAAAAAAATCCAGAACTAGATCATGTTTGATGACTAAACTTTCTCAGGTTAACCATGGAGTACATTAGAAATTGCAGGTTGTATATTTGTTACCCTGTGGTGTCTTTGGTGTGGTCTTTTAATTCAACAGAAGAGATGTTTCTGTTTGAAAGTGAGTAATAGGGATTTAATTTAAATGGTGTTTCATAATGACATAATCATGCAGAACAAGTGCCTAGGGGCATCAAAACTGTTGAGATGCATATCAGGCAGGGTTTTGCCGAGTGTTTCTGAGCCTGTCTTCACCTTCCCAGTTTTCTTACCATGTGAGTATCCTGTTTTTTTATTATAACTTAAAGATAAAGCTCACTTGTAATAGATACACTTGCAAAAAGTATTGAGAAGTTTGTATAACACAAAGTGGGGGAATACAAATCAGTTTGTGTTTTAATGTCTTCTGTTGCTGAAGAAGTTCATGTCTCAGAACACTGGGAGAAAAGGCTATATCTAACATATATCCCAGACAAACTGTTCCCTCTTCTCCATCTATTTGTGTCTTGCAAAGTCTAATGAAACTAGTGATGTAACTTGAATATTCATTTCAGTGATGAGGAAAAGGAGGGACAGGATTTCCAAAAGCTATAATAAGGAACCTTGTGTTTTCCCTTTAGCTCCTAGACCAGGTGCTTGGGAGAGATTTACTATGCATCATTTCCTTCTCTTCTTGCTCTTGGGTTGCAGGCATAGCTAACTATTTCTAATTGAAAACTGGGCATTTTGGTTTCAGTCTCTCCCTTTTTCTTTCAGGTATTATTTTTGCACCTTATGGCCCTGTCTGGAAGCAACAGAGGAAATTCTCTCTCTCAACGCTGCGTCATTTTGGAGTAGGGAGACACAGCTTAGAGCCTAAAATCATAGAGGAGCTGAACTTTGTAAAGGAGGAAATGCTGAAACATGGAAAGGATTCATTTAATCCCTTCCCAATCATTCGCAACGCGGTGTCCAATGTTATCTGTTCCATGGCTTTTGGCAAGCGTTTTAACTACGAGGATGATGAGTTCAAGACGATGCTGAAGAACATGGCCCGCGCCCTGGAGCTGAGCGTGAACAGCTACATGGTCCTGGTCAACATCTGCCCTTGGCTCTACTACCTTCCCTTTGGGCCCTTCCGGGAGCTTCGGCAAACTGAGTTAGACATTACCGCTTTTCTGAAGAGAATAATTGCCCAGCACAGGGATACACTGGATGCAGCAAATCCCAGGGACTTCATTGATATGTACTTCATCCATGCAGAAGAAGAGAAGAGCAACAAGGAGAGCAGTTTTAATGACGATTACCTGTTTTTTATCATCGGTGATCTCTTCATCGCGGGCACAGATACTACTTCCAACACACTGCTGTGGTGCCTGCTCTACATGTCCCTTTACCCTGAAGTACAAGGTAAGATTACTTTTATTCTAGGTGATTTATTCCAGACTGTAAAGCTCCAGATGAATGCTTGGAAACAGAAGCAGGCAGTGACAGTGAAGAAATCATTTGGAGAGCCAACGGTTCGTGTTGTATGTATAATTTGAAAGGCTGGTATGTATTCAGGTATCTCTTATGCTGCTGTTATATGATGATTTCTGGGTTAATGGTATATATAAGTGCTAAATGGCCCTTTAATCTGTGAGTTTCTTCTGGTTTGGGACAACTTTATCTTTCCCAAGCAATTCCAGGGAACTTTAGCATGTTTGAAAAGCTTTGGCAGTTGTGACATTCCAGGTATTCCAGATATTCCAGTGATAGTAGATGTGTGAAGACCATAGTGCTAAGGTCTGCTTTTATGGCTCCCTGAGCAGGGAGGTTCTTGAGCCTGGCAGCAGAGTCTGGGGAAGTAGAACACTACCTGCTCTAGAGGAAGATCAAATCAGAGATAGCTTAAGCAAGCTGGACTTGCACAAATGCACAGCACCAGCTGCCAGTGTGGTTAGAGGGCCTCTCCCTGTCAGTCTTGAGTGCTTAGGGCTGTCGGGTGGGTTGCTGATGATGAGGGATGGAGGGGACAAAAATGGAGGCAGAACGAATTGGTCTTGTTCAGTGTTAGGGAAGGATCACTGTGGGAAAACCTTATGCTATCTACAACTGTCTGATCAAAAGATGCTAAGAAGATGGAGGCAGTCTCCCCTGAGGTGTGCAGCAGAGGGAAGGGAAGCAATGGAAACAACCTACAATAAGAAAATTCTGATCAGATACTAGGAAAATAAATTGCCCTGTCAGCATGGCAAAGGAGTTACACAGATTGCCCTGAGAGTTAAAAAAATCTCTGGTTTTGGAATTTTGCAGAACTAAGTGGGTCATGAATGGTAGTAGACTCATCTACCCTGAGCTGGATCTGTTTGGAAAAATCTCTTTAAATAGGTCAAGATCATAGTTTATTGCATAAAGTCAACCAAACTGCAAAACAGGTCACCAGTTCAGTACATGGGAGAGAGAGTTCACTGGGGACAAATGTAATGTTTTATTGCCATAGGCATGTTCTTCTGTTTTAATGTTGTGTGTTATCACTGCTTGACTTGATATACAGTTACATGGATTAGATGTATTCTAAATTACACAGATGGAATCCAGAAGAGATTTGTGTTTGGTTTTTTAAACTTTTTTCCTTCTGCCTGGTGCTGTATGTCTATGTGCTAGTCAATTTTCACTTTTCTGCTGATCTCTAACAGTTTTATTACCTATCTCTGATCTCCCCTTATGCTGTGGTTCTTGTCAAGTAATCTAAATATGCTCAGTAGTCCAGACTATATCACTTTTAGTATCCCATTCCTTATATCCTGAATGCCTTGGAGCTATGTATGGGCCCCTTTTTTTTTATTCCTGGTAATACATTTCTCTTAAACGTATTTCCTCCCTAGAGAAAATACCTGAATTGTGTATCCCTTATAAGCAGCAAAAGTTGCTTGCAGTCTTGGAAAGAAAACTAAGGGCTATCAGAGGAAAAAGAAGTATTTTTCTCTTTGGAAAACGGTTTTGCTTTTTACACGGAAATAGAGAATAATGTGGATGGACAGTATAGTGAAGCCATGGGGAGTATTTGGTTTGTTCTGTTCCCCAACTTTGTTTTGGTCCTTGATTTCTGAAGATCATTGAGATTTTTAAATATATGAAAAGTTGTGTAACAGTTCAAATAACATGCTGTTGCAGAGGCTGCTGGAGTGTACATTTTGCAGCTGGTAATGTGAGGAGAAGTTTGACTGCTGTCTATATAGTTCCTCATAGTTTTAGAAATTCTGAACAAATGAGTTGTTCAGGATAAAGCATTGGTGTGACATTTGGTATGAGACAGTCTCATTAATTTTTTGTGTTTAATCTATTGAAAATTTATTTGTTTAGATTACTGTGAAGATACATGCCTGAATATAGGGCTATGATATGTCCCTAATGAAAGTAGCAAACCCCCACAAAGGAGGTACTAGAGAGCCACTCTGTCAGCACATCTCTTGCTGTATTTTTTGTGGTTCTTAATGTTCCTCATGCATGAGCATTTCTTCTGGGGCAAACCCAGTAGGTGGCAGCAGCGGCTCCTTAGACACAGTTCAGGCAGCACTTGGGGATGCTGCTCGGGAAACTGGGAGAGGTTTTTTTGCATTGAACTTTTATTTAACCTTGTATCACTGCTAAGGAAAGAAAAGAACAAAAACTCAGAGTATCAGCAGCCTGGTTGGAAAAGGCAAGCGGAACAACCACAAAGTATGCAGGACATAAATGGTAAAAAATGAAAACTGACTTCTATTATTTTTGAATAAAGGGTAGTGTAGAGGTCTCCTTTTTCAAGAATATCTTTTTTGGTGTAGCCAGATTGCAAGTTACCTGCAAGAAAAGGCACATCATCTGTATGTACATAGGTGAAACAAATCCTGAATCTTGGAAACTTCTGTGAAGAGAATTACTTGTATGCTGAGCCTTTAGTGAAATGAAAGGGGCAAGCAAATAATTTGATATTTTTTTGCTCCCAATGAATGAGAAAGTTGATAAGCTCATTAACTTTTTTGACTTTGCATAAGGGCTGTCTGGGAAAGGAGCATCTGCTCCTGCCTTTGGGGGAAATAGCTGAGTTTAGGCTCTGTGAATAGAAAGTAGGAAATGGCAAGAACGAGTTAAATGGCTTCAATGCTTGCAGTAACAGCACCAGAATTCCTGCTCCAGAATGAATTATCTAAAGCAATTGCGTGAAAAACTTTCCCATCTTTTCATGCTCAGACACACTCTTACGGTTCAAGTTTTTAATTGCAAAGCAGAAGCTTGATGTTTTCATCATCCAAGTTACTGCATAATTAAACTCCTAAAATAAGATTATGAGTTTGGAGTAGCAACAGAACTTGACCTGTACTTTTCCAATACTGAAGTGCTAGCAATGTCTGTCAGCTCAGTAGCTTTACTCTTGACTGTTGTCAAGATTGTGCTTGGCCGTTTTCTTCTTAGCTGAGTCTGTTCCTAAGGCTAATGTTGGCATAGCTATTTCAGCTAGGAATCGCATCTTAAAGTAATTTTTGAGAAATCTATGTAAACAGTTAAGCAAGCACAGTCAGATGAAATTGAAATGTCTTCTCACATTATATGTCTTTTGACTTCTTTATTTTTCTTGCTCCCTTTGAATAGAAAAAGTTCATGCAGAAATTGAAGCAGTTCTAGGACGTGACAAAGTTCCCTCTCTTGCTCACAAGGCTCAAATGCCCTTCACAGAGGCAACCATTATGGAAGTGCAGAGGATGACTGCAGTTGTTCCCCTTTCTATTCCTCGAATGGCCTCAGAAACTGCTGGTAAGCATTCCTAGAGACTTGTTACTACAGCATTTCCTCTGGGATCTGATGGGACATCTAGTGATAATTTACAGAGACCTCATTTATGTATTAAACCTGTAAAACAAATATGTAAAGTGCTCTTTATAGGGAGCAGGAGGCCTTGACATAGTTCTCTATGTAAGCAGCATGTCTGACCTGACATCCAGCAGTTTTTCTAATCTTGAGTGTTTTTTTTTCTCTGGGGGTCAGCTTGTATTGACTAGTGTGCTAAGTCATAGCTGGCAGCTGAGACTTCACCTTTGTACCTGAAACTGCAGAGCTGTTCTTGGCATTCTTACACAGAGGTCTGAAAACATCAGTTTAGAGTAATTGGTTTGCTAAAGGCTTATACCACTGACCTCCACATGTACAGAAAACATTAAGAAATATAATCTTCCAGCTCATCTATATGTTTTCATAAACATAGCTGAGCACTGGCCAAAGTCAGTGTGAGAGAGCAATACTCTACTTTTAAACCTATTACTGAATTGATCTGCTTTTCTAAATGTTTTGATTTGCAGGAGAGTGAGGTGCAACAAGCTGAAACAAGACTAGTAATTTCAAAACTATTGTGTTACAACAGTTCAAAATCCATCCTTTGACTGTGGTGGGGCTCTGTGACAGCACAGGAGCAGGAGGAAAGTGGGTCATAGTATTGGGGTGCTGCAGAGTGCATTTCTGACAACTGCGGCTTCCTGCTCTGTGCAGAAGCTGTTGGTGAAACTTGGTGTCTTTCCAGCTGCTCAGGCTTGTTTGATTCTGACTCAAGCAGGGTAGCAGAGATCACCTTTGCCTTCAGCTTTTGCTACATTTGCAGCCCACAGCTAGAGATAGATATAATTTTTTGTGACATCCTCTTGTTGTCTTTTTACTGCTATTTTTCCCGTGTTTTCTTCTAGCAACTTGTCACATTTCTGTCTCTGCTTTTGTTCAAAGTGCTCCAGGGATATACTATTCCTAAGGGTAGTGTGATTGTGCCCAACCTGTGGTCAGTACACAGAGATCCTAACATCTGGGAGAAGCCAGATGAATTTCAACCATCAAGATTTCTGGATGAAAATGGCCAGCTAATAAAGAAAGAGTCATTCATTCCTTTTGGAATGGGTAAGATAATCCACATGGAGTCATTAGCTGGGTGAGTGGGTGGTAGTGTTTCAAGTGTAGGGCCTTGGTGGGGAGAGATGTAAAAGTTGCACATAGGACCAATTATATAAGTAGATTTATTATCACAGTTGGTGGCTTGCAAAATGGTTTGGGTTCCTAAAGAGCCAGTCCCCAGGCAGAAATTATGAATTGTCCTTTAATACTACTTTTGCTGTGGATGTAAATATTGTTAATATGAACTAGTACAGCTGAGCAATGCTTAGACTCAAATACAGGAGACCAGAGCTTCAGAGGTCATAGCTTAACAGTAGTTTGAGCCTTTTTTGGACTATGGTAGCACAGGAATTACATGTGTGTTAACAAATTGGTCAACTGTATAAAGCCAGTAATACCTCTCTTCTAACTGTTCTTCAGGTAAACGTGTGTGCATGGGCGAGCAGTTGGCAAAAATGGAGCTGTTCTTGATTTTTTCAAGTCTTATGCAAAGTTTTACCTTTATGTACCCTGAAAATGCTGCAAAACCATCTATGGAGGGAAGGTTTGGTCTAACGTTAGCTCCATGTCCATTCAACATAATAGCTTTGAAGAAATGATACAGTGTCAAAAAAGATTAAGCAAAGAAATACTGCACTTTTAAAATACAGCTTTTTTTAAAAATTCATATTATTATTTCCAGCTTATTTTGTTACTTTCTTTCCAGAAAATAACCCCAACTGCATAGGTTTTCCTAGTCAGTGAGAATGATCCATTTAGCCTTCTGGAAAGAAGATTTTTTTTTTTTTTTCTGTCAGCTGTTGCATTCCACAAATTAACTGACAGCATAGTTTTTAATTTGATACTAAAACTTGGTGGGCTTAACCTCTGTTGATTATGGTCAGTTTGTCAAATGTTGATTATGGGAGAATGGTCCAAAACATTTGTTCCTGTTCTGGCAAAAAGTAATTGTAAAAAATTGTGAAAGCAACACATAAACATTTCATTTACTAAAGGAGTGAAACACATAATATAATATTAAAAGTGTTAATTAATTGTTAGCATTTTCTGTGAAAAGAAAGATTATAACTGAGCTTAAATAATTACTTATGCATTTTGGAAATTACCAAATGACATTACTTTTAACCTTGGAGGATTCTTTTTTGCAACTAACTTATAGGTGTAGTAGATTGGATCCAAATATCCTTGAGATTCAGGGCTCACTATAAAAAAGCAAGTACCAAGTTGGAAAAGCCAGGATTTGAGGCCAAATGAATCCACGAATAAGCCATATTCTCAACATGGAATGGATCTGCAGTATCGGGATGCAGATATTTTATCTCAGATACAAACGAAAGCAGAATTCTCTAACAAGAAACAGCAGAACTCTGTTCTTTCCAGTGCCAAACATATTCAAGACATCTTGCTGCCTCTTGGCATTCATTGTTTACCTCATGGCAGCAGTGGCTGCAGGCTGGACGGGACCAGCAGCTGCTCACTGGGGAAAACATACATGTGTAGTCCTGAAGTTGAGGCTGGTGCTCAGGTTTTTCATCCACAGGCAGTGTGGACAGTACTGCCACAACCTCTGGCTTTGGGAACTGGAGTCTTCAAATATGGCATCACTACAGCAGTACAGGTACTGCTTATACATTTACCATGGAACAGGAATAAGTTGACAAACTTGAGGTTTGAATATAATGACTCTCACCTTATTATCTTCCATACAGAGTAAAAGTATCTGTAGTTCAGACAGTATTAGTGTATCAGTACTTTTTTCACATGCAGAGTCTTAGTGCTCTTCACCACTGTCAAACCTGCTGCCAAGGAAACCTCATGTTAATTGTTTCAGAGCAGGGCACTCAGTCTTGCCTTGTATTTCAAATATGGAAAGTCATCTTTTGGGGGACTGTGTAACAACTAACCTTTAAATAGCTGTTCTTAATCATTCTTTAATCTCTGTACACTCCTTTTGATTGATCAGAATTTCATATCACATGAATTAAGTTCTTATATACACTTCTAAAGAGTAATTCCCCTCACTGGATATCTAGAGTGGGACCTGGAGCCCTCCTAATTTCAAGTTTACAAGACTGGAATGTGAATTTGAATGTAGTTTGGAATTAGGTATTCCATAGCAGAAACAAAACCCAAATTGTAAAAGAAGAGACAACTTCTCAGTTTTACATTAATGTCTGGTTTTGTCAATTTTAACCTTGAAGTTTTAAAAGCCAGGTAGTGCCTAAAAAAGACTGCAAGATAGTTATTTTGTATTTAAATTAAGGTTTTCTGTTACCTGCTTTGAATAACAGAGTGCCTTAATTTTTGAATTATGTATTTGGTTGGCCAGGTATCCCACTGTTTGTGTGAGAGCTTTCAGTTCTCTAATTAGGTTAACTTTGGACTATATAGGCTTGTGGATTTGGTTTTTTGGTATGAAGTTTTTGAAAATTAAGTACGATAAAAAGTTGAGTTTGGTAACAATGACAGTGAACTTGCTCTTAAACCAGACAGTACTGGAGAATTAAGCACTTTATTTTATTTAATTTTGTATTTTCCAATTAATAAATAGATTCTGTAGAGTTGGGATTTTTGTCTGGAAATCCTAAAATTATGCTTAATTGAGAAGCTAAAATTAAGTGCTGATAATATTTATCTTTTTGTTGAAATGCCTCTTTAAACAACATAATGATGTTGGTGTGCAACTGATCACTTGTACAAAATACCCGTCCTTTTAATCAATGAGGACGCATTTGAAAAGCACTTTAGTATTTTTTTAAAGATTCCAAAGAAGATGCAATTCACATAATCCCCTGGTATGTGAAACTGTACATATTTGTGCTTGTTTTGCCTGCTGAGTTTAGTTTAAAATGTCACATTTGAAAACTATCCTTTGAGAATTAGCCTTCTACAAATACTACTTTGAAAATGTGTTTTTTGGTTATATATGTAATCAAATGCTGCAATGTGTGACAGGCTAAAACTACTCATTGTAAGTTCCAACCACATCAAGGTGTGCTAGAATACATGATGCTGTTGGAAATGACAATAAAGACCTGCCTTTCATACCTGCCAGGTGCATTGAAATTTTCACAGGATACCATAAAAGTAGCTAAACAATAGCACGAAAGCAGCAAAATCTGTGGTTTTCAAAGTGTGTTGCCAGTTACAGTTGCAAACTGTAAAGAGTGGTAGCAAAGTTGGTTTGTTTTTGTAAATGTATCCTTCCCTTCTCCTTTTTTTAGCAGAGGAAGCATCTCAAATGCCCTGTTGAAAAATGTATGCTCAGATAAGTGGGTGACTGTTTCTGAATGCTGCAAATATCTTTATTTTTAAAATTACTTTGCTTCAATGTGTTTTTATTTTGAATAAAGTAATTCCCAAGTAAGTGTTTCACAGCTTTGCATAGTTATTTCAATGAGTTCCACTTACTGACTAAACTTGTGGTGTTTGGCATCTTACATCTTGCAGAATAAGCTTCTGAGTGAGAAAATGTTAAAAATGCTTTGGATGAGGAGTGAAGGAGGTGGGGAAACAAAGTGAAATTGGGAAAATAACATTTCCAGGCATGTTATGATCAAATGATAGAAAGAGGTTTTTTTTAAAAACACTGTTAGCCAGAATAGAAGAAGAGGGAAGGGTAGGAGATGAGGGAGCTAAAAGAGCAAATGAATTGTCAGCAGTAGGAGGTGTGCAGTTTGCAGGAAAGAAAACCTGGGCAGAAGTTGAGGTATAGGGTTTTTTTGACTCCGGGCATCGAGGGAGACAGAGGGCAGAGAGGGAAAGGGGTGCCAAGGGGGAGCCTGGGGGAGAGGGCAAAGAGCACCCGAGGGGCCTCAGGGGAAAGTGGGAGATCCTTCCCTATGGAAGAGCAGAGCTGGAGCCAGCTAAAGTGTTTGTGGGGAGGGGGTGGGTATTAGCACTGGTGTTAACCAGGAGCTGGGCACTCAGCAACAAGAGCTGTGGGTGGAAATCTTGTGTCTTATGCCCTGGAGTTAGGTTGCAGGTTACTTGGCATACTACTATTTTTTGTTTGGTTGGCTTTTTTTTAGGGGATTTTTAGGGGAAATTAAGGGACATTACCATTCTGCTGTCATTTGTATACACAAAGATCATTAAGGGTGAGTCTTTGGATGAACCTGTTTCCACAGCCACCTCCTGCTCCTGCCTAATCCAGGTGAATTTTTTTGCAGTAGGTTTGTGGTACAAAGTGCATAGATATGAGAATACAACACTTACTTTATTTGGATAAAACAATCTGCTTAATGTTTACCCTGATGCTGACTCAAGTAGTAATTGATGTGTTGTCAGCTACTACTGAAGTGCAGGTCTTTCTGGTGATAAATTAATTAGATGGAAATCAGGGCAGTCTGCATCTGATATGATTCAGCTGTTAGTGTTTATAATGGAATAATTTTTCTTGGGTTTTTTTTTTTTTTTTTTTTTTTTTTTTTTTTTTTTTTATTATTATGTATCTTGTGCTAGCCTGGAAATAGCATCCCCTTCTAGTCAGGAAACTTTTGTTGTGGAGAAACAGCTTCTAATGATGTGGATAGGAATAACATTGAGGAGCTGGAGGGTGTCCAGAGAAGGGAAAGAGGCTGGGGAAGGGTCTGGAACACAGGTCCCGTGAGGTGCGGCTGGGGGATCTGGCGTTGTCTAGCCCTGAGGAAAGGGGGCTCAGGGGAGACCTTATCGCTCTCTACAACTCCCTGGCAGGAGGGTGTAGCCAGGTGGGGATAGACTTCTCCCATTCAAACCGGTGACAGGGTAAAAGGACGCAGCCTTAAGCTATGCCGGGAGAGGTTTGGGTTGATCTCCGTGTTCACAGAGAGGGTGATTGATACTGGAATGGGCTGCCCAGGGAGGTGGTGGAGTCACTGTCCCAGGTTTAGTGAAAGACTGGATGTGGCACTTGGTGCTGTGGTTCAGTTGACATGGTGGTGTTTGGTCATGGGTTGGACGCGATGGTCTCGGAGGTCTTTCCAGCCTCATTGATTTAGGGATTCTGTGAGCGTGAGTGGCGGCAGCGGGAAGGCGAGCGCGGAGGGCAGCGCGGTGACCTCTGAGGCAAAGGACGGGCACTAGCGCAGCCTCGGCCGCCGGCCCAGCGCCAGCCGGGGGCTTGCGGGCGTTCCGGCAGTGCTGACCTTGTCCTTGCTGCTTGGCTCTTAAGGAATCAGAGGTAGCGAAGGTGTAGGAGCCAATGCACCTCCCTCCTCGGCGAGCAGCTGGTTCGGGGCAGCCAGACCCGGCCGCCTTCCCCCGGGGCGGAGCGCGGCCCTCGCCCGGCCCCGCCCCGCCCGTCCCGGCCCCGCCGCTCGCTCCGCGCCTTCGCCATGGCCTTCGCCACCCGCCACTTCGTGCGGGCCGCCTCCTCCGACGCCGCCACGGCGGCCGCCAAGAAGCTGCTCATCAAGCATGTCACGATTATCGGCGGCGGCCTCATGGGTGCCGGCATCGCCCAGGTGAGCGCGGTGCGGCGGCTCGGCCCGGCCCGGGGCGGGGGGGAGCGGAGGCGCCATGGCGGCCGCGGGGCGCGCCCTGCAGCCAGCGCGGGCCCTTCCCGGGCTGCTGCTCCTGCGGCCCCTGCCCTCCGCTGCGGCTCTTCGCTCGAGCTGGGCCCGGCCCTGCACTGTCCCCGGCGAGAAGGGGCGAGCGGTCTGCTGGCGGACCAGCACTAATAAAGCCCACAACTAAACATAACAGCCTTCCTAGCGCTTCTCGGAATGTGTTATAGTCCGTGGTCAAACTCCTTCGCGCCTGCCTTTCCAGGCTGTGTTTGTGTGGGAAGCAGTGGCTGTGCCGGCTCGCGGCCATGCTGGGACGCACCCCTGCGCTCCGCGGCGGCTGCCGCGGGTTTGGGTTCGACTGCTGCCGTGGCGGGTACAAAGTATTGCTGCTCCGCTCACCTCTGCTTGCTCAACTCTCACTTCTAGTGATCCGCCCCTCTTCTGGTCAGACGGCTTGGCGAGAAGAACCAAGGCTGAGGGCTTAAATTCTTTAAGGTGGTTCTTATGACAATGCGTGGACTAATTCTAAATAGGCAGTGGGTAATGATATATGGTTGGAATGAAAATTCTTGGTTGGAAAGATTTTTCTAACTTGGCAAGAGAGCAGATCAAGTGACGTTTTAGACATTTTAGACAGTAGAATGCAGCAGCTAAAATGAGCATTTAGCTGTCAGTCATCTTCAGAATTATGAAGTGGTTAATTTTTAAATAGGACTTATTTTCCCAGAGTTTGATCTCGGCCCTTTAGCTTTTAAGTTCACGTTTAACTAGATAGCTTTAGGACATTAAACTGAAGAGTACTTTCAGTGATTGAAAATTTCAGCACTTAGTTAATTCACAGAAAGAGCCTGTTGTCCAGGATACCAGGGTAGCTCACAAACTTCACAAAGAATAAGGCGGGTAGGCAAACATCCAAGCAGAAACTGACAGTGAGGCTGGAGCTCATGAATAGCAGTTCTCTATTTCAATTAATTAATAGGTTTGCTTCTCATATCTAAAGATTTCTTACATTCCTGGCAAATCTCTAGCAGATTGAATACAGAGGCAATTTTTTTGGCTAAGAAAATAGTTGTTTGTTCTCTTTTCTCATTAAAACACTCCTCTGTATTGTAATACTAGAGCTTGAAGTTTCCACTGAAGAACCATCAAAGAGCAACTTAGAAAAAAGTTGTTCTTGTGTTTGAGGAAGATGCAGTCTGTGCAAAGCTTATAATTTTTCAGGTAAGTGTGCTGATCTTGTTCTGCTGGACTGCACATTTTCAGAGAGCAGCTTGTCAAGAGAAACATGTTTGGTATTTGACAGTAACAGGGGTTGCAGGCCTCTACCACTGTTAAGGACCCAGGACTGTTTTGCTGACCATCTGCCTCCAATTTATCAATCCAAACTTATCTCAAAGCAGAGGTCATTATAACACTGAGTGGTGTCTCCCCTGTACCCTGTTAATAAAGCTGCTTTTCATCCCTTTTTGAGCACTTAAGAAATTGTGTCTCCTCTCGGCTTTTTGTACTGTCAGGTGAAGCAAGCCTCTGCTAAAGTGTATGGCTGAAAGCCATAATTTTTGATTCTGCCCTGTAAAAAGCACTCCTGTGTGTAAAAAGCATTAATTGACTCCCCATACACTCTTAAGGTCATTGGATAGTAGAGTTTAGGCAAGTGTGTGATTGAGTTGCAAGGAAATGGTATGGTCTTGTCTCATTTTCTTTCTCCCTGTCCATGTAAATATGGTGGGAAATGGGAGATGTTAATTTTTCTAGGATTTTTCACCAGCTGGTCAGTGACGGTGTCATAAATGGATCCTCAGTGAAGCGCCTCTTAAAATTGTGCTTGGTAATGATTTTCATCTTCAGATGAAATGATTAGCAACAGATGAAATGATTAGCAACAGATGAAGTGTTACAAGTAGAAGTACAAGTTTGGTTTAAGTGATTTTTATGGAATGGCCATAGTGAAAATAAAAAACAAAGTTGGATAAAGAAATATAGGTCTTCAGACTGACCCCTGGTTAGAGCTCTATTACTGCTGTCCTGAGGCAGTCTAGCATTTCTTTATTTGCTGGGTTAGTGAGGCAAGTTGGATGAGAATATCACCATGCTTTTCTTCATGAGATAGCTGTTCTTTCCATTTCAGCTAGCTGTGTTGGAGTAGGTCTTTGGGTGCATGAGTCTTTAGTTATCAGATGCAAGATTAAATGCAAGGTAAAAGATTGCAGAAGGGAAGCTCTGAAGTCGAGTCACTTTAAAAACATCAGTGTTTTAATGTCTGTTTTACACAGTTACTAAATCACAACTCTGTTAGTTCAAGGAATCTTGAAGTGAAGATAGGCTGTTGCTAACAAGAGGAACATAAAGTAAAAGTGAAGTAACAGATAACAAGCATCTGATTTTAATATGCTAATACAGTGCAAGACAGTGAGGTTATGTGTTTGAAATTAATTTAAGTACCAACCAAAAAGACTATCCACTAGTGCTGTGTGTAGCTGAGCCAGTGTTTGCACCAAGTGCAGAGTAAGGAGACTTTGCAGCCATTCTTGTCTGTGGAATCCTGGAGTGGCAAACATTCACCCCTGCTCCCAGCTCCGCTGTCACCTTCCTGTTGTTGCAAGGACATGCTCATGGCCTGACAGCAGAGCTGTGTCCTGGGGACACAGGGCTGGCCGTCCCCTGTGCCACCTGCTCACCCTGCCAATGTTCCAATTTTGGTCTCCACAGCCCTTTCTCCTTGCAAGATCCAAGGCTATCAGCTGAAACAGTTGTTCCTTTCAAGACAGCTGTTTATTCTGTAGCCACAGCCACTGAATTTAGATGCCTTCAGACACAAGCTTCTGCAGATAGTGTGAGGGAAAGGGAGATTTCTTTTTCCTTTTCCCTCCAGTTCTTTGAGACCTTTATCCCTTCAGCATCACCCCAACTGTATACAGGCTTTTATGATTTTTCTAGACAAATGCATTTAATTCACTGTATTTTAGCTCTCTTTTGCATAAATGAATGGTGTATTGTCTGCCAACACAAATCAACATGGTTGATTGTTTTGTGACATTGATGTTGATTTTTTTTTTCTTTTAACTTCCAGGTTGCAGCAGCCAGTGGTCACACTGTGGTGTTAGTTGACCAGTCAGATGAAATCCTTAAAAAGTCTACAAAAGGAATTGAAGAGAGTTTGAAAAGAGTGATGAAGAAGAAGTTTGCAGATAAGCCTGAGGTTGACACCTTCTTTATTCCTCTAGGAAAACTTGAAAGAATAAAAACTGCTGTATTGAAATGATGATACTGCAGTTATGCATTATAGAGCATGTTATTATACTTGCTTAAAAAGAAAACTTTTCCCCTTGTGTGCTCAAGAACCTGGACTTTCAGTTTGGGGGTTTTTTTTGTGGTTTTTTTTTTTGTTTTTGTTTTTTTTTTTTTTTTTTTTGTTTTTTTTTAGTTTAGGGAGGTTGAAAGATGTGCTACCTCATTTTCTTTCCTTAATAAACTTCAGCTTTAAGCTAAAGATTTAAACCAACTTGGCAATCTTTTAAAACAGATGCTAAGTGTGAAATGGAATAAAACTATTAATCGGAACTTAAAAGCAAGCAGTCTTTGAGTGCCTACCTGGGAATGCACCCATTTTCCCAAAAGCAAATAGTAACAAAATTGTCCTAATACTTGAGTAAGGAGTCTTTTTTTTTTTTTTTTCCCTCCTAACACTTGGGCACAGGATTACTGCAAAGGAAATGAGAGTGCAAGTGGCACATGTTAGATGTATAACTTTGCACTTGCATTGCTGAGTAAGTCTTGCATACAGCAAACCACTGTGGTGCCGTTGCTTGCTTCTCTAAATTCTTCAGCAGATTGATTTCTTTCTTGATACATATTATTATACATGTAGAATGTATACTGATATTGATGACTGCAAGAAAAAGATGCAGCAGACAAAGGAAATAAAAAGAGCTTGTTTGCAGGAGTATGGCAGTGCCAGGATAAATAGGGCATACATACAGAATTATGGAGAGCCTTTTAATCAAAAAGAAAACTGTCCACATAATACTTGCACTTTTTGTATGAAATTGTATCCTACCATATATGGTTTTTTCCATTTGTACTACATCTTCCTTTACCCTTGGCTAAGAGTCTTGCATTTCTGCTTGATTTCTACCCTCACAAACTACGTCAACAGATTTACTAGTGAGGAAACATTTTTCCCCCACTTTTTCACTGAAACTATAACTATTGATTGACCAACAAGGTAATTACTCAGACTCTCATGCTGAAGGTTGGACTACAGCAAATGGTCTTCCTAAAAGAATGAATTTAAAGGTCTCCTATTTGCTTCAAAGCAGATTTGACTGGCTAGGAAAATTTTGTCAGTGGAAAGCATTGTACCTCTACACACTTAGAACTTTCTCATTGATTTGGAAATGTGGCAGACTGCCTGCATTTTGAAGGGGTCAAAACCACCAGAGAACATAAGGAGATTCTTGTGTAAATTAAATCACTGTAAATCGATATTACAGCTGCTTGAAAATATTTTAGGCTGGTGCTGAGTTCGTTAAGAAGACCTTGCAGAACCTCACAACAAGCACAGATGCAGCATCAGTGGTCCACAGCACGGATTTGGTGATAGAAGCCATTGTGGAGAACCTGGAAGTTAAAAATAAACTCTTCAAGACGCTGGATAAGTTTGCTCCAGAGTATGTTTATTTTTCCTATTACATTTTGAAACTTAGACTATTTCCTGTTTTTACACTCACAGCTAGTTCTCTGTTTTCTTAGCTGCTTTATTTAAGAATGAGTTTTGCTGTCTTAGACTAGCTTCAGACTATCATGTTTGTGTGGAATAGTATTTGTGCAAGGTGCATATGTTATAAACAATCTCAGGTGTGTTGCACTGTTTCATTTGCTTGTTGCATTGCTTCATTTGTTGTTCCAGGTGTGTTTAGTCATTAAGATTGCCTATCTGCTTGGCAAGTTCAAATCCTAATCCAACTACAAGGGCAGAACAGTAGAATTAACTTGTTCCAGTGGACATGGGTTACACTTGTGTTGCCATACTTAAATAGGGAATTGGAAGGATAAAGTATTTGTTTCCAGCACATCTGTCATAAACAAGTTTTAAGAAGTCGCATCATCTCAATAATGTCTTAAGTGAACTAACTTCACTTTATATTACAAGACTTGGGAAACGGCCATTGCTGTTATTGTGTGTGTTGTAAAAGGGTAAATAGTATTTTAGTAGGTACTCATTCAGTTACATAAAGTCCCTGGAAATATATTTGATAACTGTTGAAGCTACTGTTGAATTGTATCCAAAGCCAAAAATGCTGTTAAGGTGAGCATGCTGTCTCAGAAATTTGAGCCTTGTAATTGATGAGTCAGGATTACAACACCTTGACTGCTTGTTGAGATTTTAACTAGTGCAGGTAAATCTGGGGGTGTGTTGACTAAGAGGTATTCTAGACTGTCTGACCTGTCAAATGGGCAAGCTGCGCCTTGAATATCATGTCAAGGGAGAAAAGAAATTATCATTAGTTGACTTCAGCCTGGGGAGATTTTCAGTCTTTCTCCTACTGTCAATAATTAAAGTTACCTGGTAATGTTGAAAACAGTAAATGATCACAAGAAGCCATCTACTGAGCACAGGGTAACTTGCCATTAACCTGACACACAAAAGTAAGTAGATGCCTTCCACATTTATGAGAGAACCTTGTTTTGTTTGATTTATGCCTATTTTGTGCAAACAGACCATTGTTTGTCCAAGTATTTAATGGGCAAACTGGAGTGTACTAAATGGTAAACTGTCTAAAACCAGTCAGCAAGGAAATGTGGGCATGGGGACTTAGAGCCTCACCTAAAAATATGTGTGTTTGGAACACCTGAGGCTATTTTTTGTAAGACTGAGCTGTTTGTCAGCATAGCTGCTGTAAAACATCAAATTTTACATCACAGTGTTAGAAGATCCTGGGAGTTGTTCAAATATACTCCTGCCTATTGTGAAAGGGATGATTTTGCAGGGTTGGAAAAAACGGCTAAGACAAGAAGCCTTTCTTTTTAATAGGGATTTGGAAGCTATTATAAACATACAGATTTTTATGTGTAGGATACAGGAAGGTTAAGTGGATGGCAAAACAAATGTGTTGCAGTGTAGAAAGTCAAAAGAAAAAAAGAAAAACTGGTAGAATAGTGAAACTTAGTAGCCAAGTGTTTAAAATATTAGCTTTGGATACAAAAGGTAATTTGTAACTGTGAGAGAGTATAGAGTTGCAGATGGTGTGCATGGTGTGGGAAAGGACAGAAACCCATAGTGAGTGTTTTTCCATGTGCTGGAAGGAGGCAGTAGGCTTTACTCATCCCTCATGCACTTTGCTGGAATGGAAAGCTCTCCCTGTCAGTGCAAGCATTCTACAGCCTTTTCTAAGTTCAAAATTTATAAACCTATTGTATAGACTAACTGTGTGTCAGCTCAGTAGGGGTGGTAGGCTTGTGGTTAATTGGTAACAAAGACAGGATTTATTCAAAGACAGCTTTGAGTCTCAGGAGGAGCTTTGCTTCTGAAGCGCTCTGAACACTTATGGCCCTCTGAAGTGTGGCTTACAGGGAAAGACCAGGATGCTGTGGAGGGACGACTTGGCTTCATTCAAATCTCAGGGCTTCCCACAGGGCTGGATGATAGTGGGTGGAAATATGTGGGGCTATGTATTACAGTTGTTCTGAAAAGATGATGAATTCTGTCTGTGAAATACAAGGTGTGTGAAACCCTGCATTTTTCTTTTGTGATGTATTTCATGTCTCATACGTTTCCTCAGCTGCAACATGTACTTGTTTGTCTCCCATTTTTGCATTATGAAGCTATCTCCATGGAAAAGAAATGAGTCTAGGAACCACAAAAAACTTAAATATTACATTGAAAAAGCATAGCACAATTAACTTCATTCCTTTTCCTTTTCTTATAAAGTAACTATAATTCCTCTAAAAGTGGCTCTAAACATGGAGGGGATGGGAAAGCTATTCTTTTATTGAGAGAAGTTGTATTTGTGAGCGGGGAGACAATTTCTCCTAAGTGTTCAAATCAAATGTAATAAGCCAGGAGCATTTGGCAGCCCCAGCTGCACCTTGGAAACTCAGGGTATTCCTCATCTGGGTAACTGTCCAGGTGAAACTGGATGCTGTTTCTTGGGTGCCATTAGTCTGAGAACGTACTGGTTTATGTTCTTGGAACTTTGCAAAAATTTATGTTCTTGGAGCTTTGCAAAATGTGGAAGGCAGAATTGTATATTCTATTCCTTTCAGTATTAAACTCACCATATTTGGTATTTATTATTGTGTTACATGGTCATCATCCTTGGAGCAGAGTAAAGCATTGCTACCTACTCTTCAGTTCTGTTTTCCTTTTCTTGAATGGTGTTAGTCTTGCATTTCCATTCTGAAAAACGTTAGGCTAGGATTTTTGTAGACACTGCAGCACTTTTCTAAACAGAGTCGTAAGGAGTATGACAAAAGAACTTTAGCATATCCACTTTAAGAACTTTTCTGTCCTTGATTTCTGTTTTTTTTGGGGATGTTAGAAATGTCCATCAATATGCCTTGGTCTAGGATTTGCCTTTAGA
This sequence comes from Taeniopygia guttata, assembly GCF_048771995.1. Lineage (NCBI taxonomy): Eukaryota > Metazoa > Chordata > Aves > Passeriformes > Estrildidae > Taeniopygia > Taeniopygia guttata. Next base: position 46,791,977 of record NC_133028.1, on the reverse strand, counting down.
TGTGGAAACTCAGCTTGGACCTGACCAGTGGTTTTCAGCTGTTCACTGTGTTAGAATGAAGGTGTTATAAAACTGTTAAAAAAATCATATTATTCAGTGTTTGTTGTGTAAGGCAGCTGGACTGTAGGAGTTGGATTTATTGGAAATATTTATTAATGTTTCTCTTGTGTTGGGCTCTGCTTTTGGCACCTTTCCCTGAGCCACTAGATGGCACCAAGAGAAAGCACTCTCGTGCTGGGAAAGCCATATCTATGACTTCCCAAAGCCTTCCAACCCTGCTGTCACCTGAAGCGTGGATTGTGTCATTCTAAGTCACAGAGGCATGAAAATTATATTCTAAACTCAACTGAAATAAATTGCTTTGTCAGAGAAGAAAGTGTAACTAAAGTGCACTTGTTCACAGTGCAAATCCAATACTTTCCTTTTTTCCAAGGCTTTCTAATGTGTGGGCTACAGAAGAGGTACTGAGGTAAAGTCTCTTATATTTCGCAAATCAATGTGCTTCTTTTTTATATGAATATTTTAATTTTTATATATAGTGGCAAATTTTCAGTGAGACTTTTATATGCACTGACCTTGCACAGTTAAAACTATGAAATGCAGAATGCTCCTTTTAGTAACTCACCTCAGAACAGTATAAGGCCACTTTATGATGGAGAAATAATAAAAGAATATTTGTAAGAATAGTAAACAGTAATTTTTAGGATTTTTTATTTCCTCCACTATAACAAAAAGAAAGCATCATAAAAAATGGAAAACAAAGTGGGTGTTTTTGTCTTGAAATGTTTTCTTTAATGCCAGTATAAAATGTTGCCATGATTTGGACATAACTTTTCTAAAAAGTAAGTAAAAAGTACTTTTCTAAAAAGTAAAAGTCTCTTTACAACAGAGCTTTTCTAAAAGCTCTGTTGTAAAGCTCAGTTACATACTGGGACAATGTAAGCAAAATATTAAGATAGATAAACATTTCCTGAGCCCAGTAGGATAATTTTTCGAAGGGATAGTAGGATGCAGCCCAAAATGAAAGGTAGGTTTTAATTTCCAATTTAGTTTCTGATTTGAAGAAAAAGCCATGTCTCTAGTTTTTGGTGTGATAGCAGGGCTGTTGAGGTTTTGAGATATTTCTGGGAAGAAAAACCCAAACAAACAAAAAACTGAAACCATTATATATTGCAGTTAGTAAATCTGGTTTATGAATGGAAAAGGACTTCATATATGTCTTAAAATTCTTGGCATTTTGTGTATCCTTTGCAGTGTCCTATGCATGGCAGGTCTCAAATTTTCTCTTTTTTTTCTTTCCCCATCAAATCTTTGCGCTGGTGGTAGGTTTGCTCATCATGTCTATCACTGATAATATTAAAACAAAGTAGATTGCGAATTTTCTGTAAGACTCCAAAGTGCATTTTTGATGTGGCATATGATTGGGTTTCAATAAATGTGTAAATGAGTTTAACAACAAATAAAGTTAACCTCAGGTTTCCAGGATTGCTGAAGGAATTACCTAGAATATATCTGGGGAGTGAAATAAAAATTTTCTACTTGCACAGTCCTTTCTTCTAGCCCTAATAAAAGTGTTCAATATTATTTCTCAAGAATCAGAAACCCACATGGTCTTTGCAGTGGTTATTTAATCATTGCTGTGCTTAGAGCTCAGCAAAAGGACTGTGATAAACTGCAGGGATATTTCTGAGAATTACTGTATGGTTAGCCAATGGATGTCTGTTTATGTTTAGTGCCTCAGTCTCCTGTTGTCCTTTATGCAGTCTGTATATTTCTTATTTCTAGGCATACAATATTTGCAAGCAACACTTCATCCCTGCAAATCACAAAGATGGCAAACGCAACCACCAGGCAGGACCGATTTGGTGGTCTCCATTTCTTCAATCCTGTGCCTATGATGAAGCTTGTGGAGGTGAGTGTCTTATGAGCACACCTTACAGGGGCTGCTATCATCATGTTCCACGTAGTAGCAACTGCAGCCCAGCAGTGCAATTGTCAGCAGTGGGATTTCAGTTAGATTGACAGAGCAGATCTCTGTTTGCAGCTGTTCTGATATGGAATTTGCTACCTCTAGTGATTAGAGGGTGCTGCAGTCTCTGTTGAGTGGCAGGTTTAAGAGAGAGAGGTAACTCCTTCAATCTCAGGGTTCCTGAGTTCTCCACTGAACTGCCAACAGAGGTGCTGTTTATAGTCATCATTTCAAGCAGGGAGGCTTATTCATAAGAATTGCTGATACCAGTGTAGAAATAAATAGAAAATGTCAGGAGATTAAATCTTATTGCCTTGTCACTTTTGAAACAAAGTCAGTCATGTTTGTTTCAATATTTCCAGCATTACAGGCTGGGGAAGAGGGGCTGGAAATCTGACCACAGGAAAAGGATCTGGGAGTGCTGGCTGATAGCTGCTGAACATGAGCCAGTATGTGCCTAGGTGGCCAAGAAGGCCAATGCCATCCTGCCGTGTGTCAAAAATAGTGTGGCCAGCAGGACCAGGGCCTTGACTGTCCCCCTGTACTTGAATGCTGTGTCCAGTTCTGGGCCTTTCACTACAAGAAAGTCATTGAGGTGCTGGAGCGTGTTCAGAGAAAGGAAACACAGCTGGTGAAGAGTCTAGAGAGTAACTCACATGAGGAGCAGCTGAGGGAGCTGGGATTGTTTAGCTTGAGAAAAGGAGGCCAAGGAGAAACCTTATCACTTGCTAAAATTACCTGAGAGAAGGTTGTAGTGAGGTGGAATAGCTGCTAGAACATGTTATATCAGGAACTATGGCTGTTTAAATGGGTCTCTAGATTGATGTCTTTGTGTTTCCCAAGACAAGAGACTATGGAGCTTTTAAAGTTGTTTTGATACACTATAATCTCTTAAGTGTGCTTTCAAAGAATGGTTCATTTTACTATCCTTCCATAGTAGCTGAGTGGGAAAGTGTCTTAAAGAAATACAATATTTCAAAATGCTATATCTGTATGTAAAATAGTGTTCTGTGTCTCTTACATATCTACACGTTGAAGCTGGTTTTCTGCAAAATATTTTGTGAATTTCTGGAAGAGTGTTCTGGATTGCATTGCTGTAATAGGGAAATGGGAAAGATTCTGCGCAGAAATATGCTTATGATCTCTCTACCTTTCCTGTACCCAGGTCATCAAGACTCCAATGACCAGCCAAAAGACTTTTGAATCACTTGTGGATTTCAGTAAAGCAGTAGGAAAGAGTCCTGTCAGTTGCAAGGTGAGTACATTTTGACAGTATAGTGTTCAGAGTGTCTGTCCTTGTAGACTGCTAATTTTAAGGTGGTAGATTTTAGTAGATGTATGAGCACTTCAGAAACTCCAGGCTACTTCTTGTCCAGTTTGTCTTCATAACTAAAAGCAATCTGACAAAGAAAACACCCACATTTACCACAAATTCTTCAAAGTCCAGTGACTCTAGACTCTAGAGCAGCAAAACTCACAGGTATCAGAGCTTACTGTTATGGAGTCTCTTCAAGTCCTGCAGAAGCATAGACTGGAGAGCTTAAGCAGGAGCTCATCTTTAGCCATGCCAGAGACAAAACTGCTGCCTCTTGCACTGTGAGGCAGTTGGCTGAATTCTCCATGGTGTGTGCTCATTGCAAGTTTTTCTTAAGACTGCAGTAACAAGACACATATTAATCTTTGTTTCTTCTCAGCTTTGGATTTTTTTGTCTCGAGAAACACCCTACTGCGAAAGCTCACTTTTTCTGAATCCATTAAGCTGTGGTCTGGATAGCTTTATGCAACCTACTGCTTTGGGTTTCACAGCCCCCAGGAGACAGCTGATAATAAAAAGAAGGGCCTGCAATCCGGTAGTTGCTGGATTAATTAATTCAGCTTCTGGATGCTGGACTCTAATTCTGGCTATGTTCTCTAACTTCTGGCTAAATTGTTCTGTGGCCTTAGTTGACTTTTTTCCTATTTCTGTCACAGTTTAGTACGCAATGTGTAGAATATAGGATGAATTGTTATAAATTATCTTGGATAGAGAATAATGCAGTATTCATGCCTGAACTTTTTTTTTAATTCCTGCTTATAGTGGAAACGTTGCTTGGGGTTCTCTGGATTAAACATTGGTATAAAGTGGAATGAATAATAAACATCTGAAAGAATAGTAATATACAAAACAACATTGTATTTGCAAAACTCTTGTGTTTTATTGTGCTTTTGATTATGCTTGTGCAAAATAAGTTTTGTATTCATTTGTTACCCTCTGACAGCATGTGTCTTATCTTTTCATATTCAGTGTTGATGTTTGCTGTTAAAACTATCCTAACTTTCAGAAGTATGGATCACCAGTGAGCAGTGGGGGAGAAGCAGACTATTTAGTCAGGAGTGCTTCTGGTAGCGGACACACACACAAAAAAATGTTCTAGGGAGAAATGCTTTTTTCCTCACCTTCAGGAAATCATATCATTAGACTCTTGATGAAGAAAAGACTAGCCGTATTAAATTGTTTTAAGATTAATTGCTTTGGCTTGTAGTAGTCTTATTATTCTCAGTCATGATGACTCTTTATATGCCATTCCTTGTTTGAATTTCACAATGTTTTATGCTTTAATACTGAGCAGATAAATGAGATGAAAAATACAGTTCAGAAAGTATCTTAAGTAATGATACAATAAGTGTCTTCATCCAATTGTTTTATTTGTCAAGTAGCATTGAGTGTAGTTCTGGTAAAGAGTGTTTACTTAGAATCCCTTTTTTCTTTTTTGTAGGATACTCCAGGGTTTATTGTAAATCGTCTCCTGGTGCCATATATGATGGAAGCTGTTCGTCTTTTTGAGAGAGGTACTTGATGGGATATTGACTTCAAGGGATGTTGACATATAACACTACTAAATGTTACATTGCTTCAGAAGAGCCATGGGATTCCCTCAGAATTTTCAGACATTAAAGACTGGAAACCAATAGAGAATGTTAAATATGAGCCAACATGCGTAGCTGGAAAGGCTTTGCCTTCACTTTGAAATGTCAGGTTATGCAGAGTTGGAAGATACTTGTGTGTGAAAATCCTGGTGGTGAAAAATGTTTCTGGCTTGGAGGTGACAAGGTGAGTGTAGTGCCATTGTAAAAATATCCATTGCCTGCTATTCGGAACTTTCCTCTCTCTGTCCCAGGAGACATTGATAAAAGTGATTGACCGTCCCATAATGGGACCATTAGTAAAGCTCTCCTGAGTTCGCTTATATGAGACTTGTGAAATAAACCACCAGTTTCAAGGTAAGTGGTGTAATAGTGTCACACTATGATACTGGCACTGAAGTGATTTGAGCTCAGCAACTGCCACATAAAACTTCCTGTTCCCCTTCTGTGTTGATTTTTAGACATGGGTTCTTCAGGAATGTCAATCTCACTGCTGGTCTCTTTTACATTAATATGTAGGTAAAAATAATTATGAATCCCCAAAGGACCACTGAATTTTTCAAAGCATTGACACTTGTTTTGAAAAGAAGCCAATAATGAATGTAGTGGATAAAGATGAAATTACAGACTATAATTGCTTTTATTTCAAGTTCTCTGCTTGTAGCTCTGTGTTACTAAGAATGTCATTTGAAACATTTTGTTTTTGAAATCACTGCCTTTTCACAGATGAAGGCACTCCATTTCAGGATTCCACCAAGTATGCTTTAAATATTAAAAATTTCTTTTAAAGCACATGGAAGGGATGGTTTGATTTCAAAAAAAAAAAGGAACTAAAACAACGCTACTTGTTTATCCATCAACAGATGTACCTAATTACATCTCAAAGGGAGAGAAGAGCAAATTTAGTGACTTGAAAGGCAAAGGCATAAATATGAGGGAGCATTCTTCTTTTAGAAAAAGTCACAGTTTTGAATAAAGTGTATGGGTGTTTCAGTGTGTTTAAAATAGGTGCCTTTGTTAAGTGACGTGTATCATTGTGTATATTTCAGGAGACAACAGATCTTTTAATTAAATGCAGAAGAAAACAGTTACTAAGTTTGTATGTTAAAACTGACTGCTTTTGCCTAAGCAAAAGAGTATTTTGATTTTTTCATTATTCTTTTTGTATTTTCTCACACAGTATGTTTCCAAAATCGCTAAAGCTAATTTGTGACTTTCTAAATCTAATGAAATCTATTTAAAAAGCTAGTTGATATCTTGGGAAGGTTGATGGCTGTCTTTTAATTCATATGTTCCTGTGAATCAGGTTAAATTTCTATCATATCCTTCATGTTTATTCTCAGAGTAGACACTTGAGCCAGATTGTCATCTTCATTAAATGAAATAGTGTCTCTCCCCAAGCACTGAAATGCCATTTGATTGGCCTAGTCCTTGCATTTTTATTTATACAAAATCTCATTCTGTTAAATGTGTACTTGTGCATAAGCAATGTAGCTTAATATATTAACAATTACTTAAACGGGGCATATTAATGTATAGTGGTCTGTACTGCTATGTCCTTAGTGGAAAAACTAAAAAGCAGTCAGCTAAGTTGTTTCTATTGAAGTCTGCTTTATACTAGGAGAGACTAGAATGAACTAGGGATATAGCCCTTGTTTGCCCCTTTACTGATTTTTGTGGTGTTGTAATTAAACTGTCACGTGGCCAAGTCCCAGGTTTGATAAAGTGTTGAGAGAACAAGTCTGTATACCCGCATCAGCTACAAATGAGCTGAGGATTTAGCTGTGTTTGAATGTGGGGAACTGAAATTATGTTAGAATTAGGTAAGACTACTCTCTGCAGCTTCTCAGAATTAAAATGTAGCTTAAAAAAACATTGTCAGCTTTAAAGAGTAAAAGGAGTTATATATAAATTATTAGTTCATACAGAACTGTCACTGAAGTTACCTTTACCAGAGATTTTGTAAATTTATTTCTAGGGTTCTCTGATCTTGGTGTATAAATTGCACAGGCTGTGTCTGCCAAGCTGCCGGACACCGTGCATGCTTGTACTCATTGAGCACGGAAGTTACTTAACAAGTACCTCTGGGGTTTGTATAACTTCATCCTTTTTGTAGCATCTGCAGAGATGCTACACTGCCTTTCTCAAAATATGAGTTACAGGTGTGCAGCAGAGGCACATCTGCTTTGATGACAGTCTAAAATATGTATTCCCAGCTAAAGAATGAGGTTAAAATTAACTGTGACAATGTGGCAGTGCAGGATTTGTATTTTTATAGGCGCAGACTGAAGTAGAAGTAACAGATTTCTGATAATTTTTATTATTTCTTTTAAATAATTTCGGAATTCATGAATTCAACTGCACCTGCACAGTCATTTCAGATCTCTCTGGTCTGCCATCTCTGATTCCAACAGATATCCTCTGGTGATAGTGCTGTAGCTAAGCATGTTACTCAGATGCTTCTGCTCCCCTCTCCATGCCTGCCTTACCCATGAGCTGGATATCACTTGTGTTCTGGCAACTGTAGTGTAAGGGTAGCTATGTCCTGTGTATTGTTCAAAAGCTGCTGCTGATCTCATGAAGCTGAAATGGAGTTGTTTCCTTACTTACCTTTTTCTGCTGCCTCTTGTTTCTTCATAGTGACCAGCTCTTCCAGTAGTTGTTCTGATAGGGTCACCATGGTAGCTGTGGCTCCATCAGCAGTGCAGTGCTCTGTATTGAAATGCAAGAGGAAACCAGGAAAATGGAAAGCAGGCCTGCAGGGCTTGCTTTTTTTCTTTTTTTTTTTTTTGTGAGAGGTTCAGCTTTATGCTCCAGCATCTGTATGCTGACTCCAGTTTTTTTGGCTGTGAAACATGCAGAGATTTCTGTGAAGAGCTGCACCAGGGTGAAATAACACCCTGTTAATTATTTATAAGTGGTGCCAAGGAGATGCAGAATCTTCTCTGTTCATCAAACTGTCAATCTTTTCTCTAGGAGATGCATCAAAGGAAGATATTGATGTTGCTATGAAGCTTGGGGCTGGCTATCCCATGGGTCCATTTGAACTGCTGGACTATGTTGGGTTGGATACCAGTAAATACATTATAGATGGTATTGCATGCTTCTTTTTTTCTGCTTTTCTACTTTCTAGCTAAATTGTAGATGTTTTAATGCAAATGTGACTCTTAATTATTTAAACTGAATGTTTATGGTATAGCCTTTGAACTGTTGAGGAGAAAGGAGTTAGAATTCAGCTCAGAATGCTGTGTGAGTACAGCATTTGTACTGCACGTCTGTACCCTTTGTACATGGTGACAGAACAGTGGTGGCTTTGCTGAATTCATCAAGTGCTATTGGAAAATAGTAATGATATTAACATTAATGGTACTTCATATAACTAAAAATAATCAATGGGAAGAATGACATGTACTGGAGGTGAGGAGTTCTATGAAAAGCAACAAATTTTGAGACTCCCTATCCTTTTTCTAGCAGCCATATTTTCATTCTTAATCAACAGGAAACCCAGTAAATACCTCAAAAGATGTAAGTGAACCATCTCCCTGTCACTTCAGTTAATAAGTGGGTGAATGTCAATACAGTAACAAAAACATACACAATTGGTCATAGCTTGTTGATGGTTGTTGTGTTCTTTTGAAGGAGCAGCTTAAGCATTCTCTGAGGCAAAATGTCACTTTGATGATGGCATTTGCACTGGAACCTCTTTTGTTCTTAGTCTGTACTGTGGAGTAGTGTTTTATTGTTCTAAGTAACCATGTGTTTCAGAGGTAGATATTCAACTTGGAATTTCTTTGCACTTGAATTTCTTTTCAGCAGAGCCTTTATTTCCTTGTACTTAACTATTTTTCAAAAGTTCTCCTTAACTGTTTAAAAAAATCCTCAATTGTGGAGATTATAAGGTGTTTGGAGTACTCTGAGCCTGGAGACTAATTCTTAAATTTGTGCATAATCATCATTACTGACCTGGGCTTTATGAAGCTGTACTGCAGGGTCTTAGAGAGCCTAGAATAACTTCCAGTTCTTCTTCAATTTTCTGACCTTTGAATATTTTTCTAAGGAGATGCAGATCTCTATTATCTTTGCACCTAAACAGAACTGTTACTAATTCATCCAATTCCCTTCCTTTCCAGGATGGCATTCATTAGAACCCAACAATCCTCTTTTTGCACCCAGCCCACTCCTGAATAAACTGGTAGAAGAAAAGAAGTTGGGTAAAAAGACTGGAGAAGGATTTTACAAATACAAATGAACTCCAGACCTCAAGAGGTGTTAAACTATCTGTATATGCTATTCAGCATTGCCATAATACAGGTGTTTAAACCTTCCCAAGGGTGGCACAAGCATTTAGAACATAACTCACTTGTGAACTGAGTGATTGCACTAGTTAACTATGGTCAAAGCTTGATTTGGTAGATTGTTTCTTTCTTGTAATTCCAAAAAGCTTTCAATGTACAGTGCCTTCATGAAATGTTGATTTTTCTCAGGTGCAGTACAGAATGACAAGTGAATTTATGTATTTGAAATGTTATTATATTGATGGGGAAAATCCTAAAAATAACCTCACTTTCTTAAAAATAAAATTTTCAACAATTTTGTATTGAGTGTGAGGGCTTGCAGTTGTGTCTTGGATGGAGCCCACAGGGTGGCAGTCTCTTCCCACACTGTAAAATGCAGCTCGGAAAGGCAGTGGGTTGTTTTGTTAGGATTTTTCTTAAGTGCACCGCTAGTCTGTCGATGTAAATTACAGTGCCTTGAACAATAATGTTTTGAAGGACGTATTTAAAAATAAATAAAGAATCTCACAATGGCAGGCTGCTCCCCAAATAGAAAGTTCCCAGTAAAGCATTTAAAAACAGAGCTCATGATTTGCACTGGCGTTTTCTAGCATTTTCAAATAGTGGTTGAGGGCCTACTTTTGCTAGGTGCTGTAGAAACATAATGAAGATTTCTAGTGGATTTCTGGTCTCAGAGGCATAGGTTAGGATGCCTGTGAAAGCTTCTGAATGTTTTCTAGAGTCCTGTAAATTTGCTGTACTTAAAGTGTCATTTTTACACCATACACTACTGTGATATCATTGGCAGTTTGTGCTGTGTAAACAAATAAGTGTGTCTGGCTATGTGAAGCACATTCTGTTTTGCAACTTCATTTCCTTGGCACTTAGCAGAGTTGAATTTGTCCATGGTGGGAGCGCATCAAATCCTGTCTTTTCTCCAGGTATTGCAGAGCAAGTGGGCATGAGGATTGGTGTTCCAGTTCAACTCAGTAGTAATGTTCCTGTACTTTCTGTACTTGGTGCTTATAGATATATTTTATTACAGAAATTATGAGTAGTTATTTAATGCCAAGTTGCCTCTTCCTCTCTCCTCCATCATCTACTTCAGATTGCATATAAAGAAACTGAGTGCTGACACAGTTAGTTTCCTGGCACATGATCACATAAGAAATCTTTGAGTAGAGAGTAAAATTTTTGGTTTATTGGATCCTGGTCCTTAATTACGTATCATCTAATTTTGAGCCACTTGCCTTGAAAGAAAAGAGTTAAAGGAAAGAAACACTACTATAAACAGCCTCTTTTCTTTACTAATAATTATTAAAACTGACTTTGTTTTACTGGAATACAATCCACTTCTTACATATGAAGTCTGTTTCACTGAAGGTTCTTAATGCTTGTAGCTTAGTTTAGTGAATTTTAAATACTGCAGGGTGAAGTTAGCTTCAGTACTACTGTTTTCAGTAGTAATTAAAAATGGGAATGTGTATGACTCTCTTGTCTTAAAAAATGCTATTTGTTTTTTACAAAAAACATTTAGGTAGAGGTACTGCTCCCTTTACTTGGACAATGATCTTTAATTTGGAAAATGGAAGTTTTATAGCAAGGCATAGGCTGTTTAATGTTAAATGTGCAAAATATTTTTCACTAGTAAATGTGATATTTTATAAAAATAAACTTTCTCTAAAGCAGTGTTTTCCTTTCAAGAGCTCTAACAAGTACAGTATGTGTATATGTAATAAATAGAGGCATTTTTGAGTTAGACTTGCTATTTGAGATTTCCTTTTTTTTAGCAGAATAGGCCCTGTGGAGGTACCTTAAAGGTGGGTGGGGATAGTTTATTTTATCAGCATGTGGAGGGAGTGCTGTGCCAGGATGAGTAGAGATGAGGTAAAGGGTGAAAACTTCAAATGCTCCCGCTTAAATCTAGCTCAGAATGCAGAGTGGTAATTGAATGACTGTAGTTATTGAAACAAGGTAAACCTTTTCTTTTGCTCCTCAGTGGGGAGTCATGGAGAATGTAAAAGTCCCTTTTAAGAGAGAAAAATTAGGAAATTAGCCAGAAGTAGGATATTAAATAGTCACTCCTGAATTTTACAAGAATTTCTACAGCTTTGATAGTTTAAAGATTCTAGAGAGCTTAAAGAATATGTAATGAAATAAAGGAATTGTCTGTTGCCACCTTTTCCTCAGTAAAGATTATTTCCCATCCCTTGCTGTGGCTGTGACTTGAAGCAGAGGTACATGAGCCACCTTGCATTGCACACAGTGTGGATGAAGGGGAATCTCCTGTTGGTCAATACCTCAGACTAGCATGTGGTACATTAGACCTGCTCTCACCATTTAGCTCTCCTTGAATTTTTATTAATAGTGGAAAAGAGATTGTGGGGAAAAAAAATGAGGGATAGAAGAGAAAGGAGAGAAGGGTGTTTGGTTTCCCTCACTGCCTACTTTTAAAACTTTTAGTCTTTATTATCCTTTCTGTCAGCAGGCCTCACAGATTTAGAGCATTTGCCCCACTTTGGTCAAAGCTTTGGGATGTACGCTTGGCACAGCTCGAGGGCAGCTTGACAACCAGCAGCTGAGGAGTCGGACGTGAGCCCAGCGACTGCAGCTGGGAAGATGGCTCCAGATTCAGCATCTGGGTCATTTCAGCTGCCAAATGTGCTCCATCTGTGGTCAACCTAGCTGCTGACACGGCGGGGGAGAAAACGGGAGCACAGCAAATTTTAAACAGGGACTTGAAAGCAGAATCCTTATTGGACAGAGGAGGGTGCTCTGCAGGAGTGGCTTATGGAGAATAAAGTGCAAGATGTGGCAGTAAAGTTTGATCTGAAGAGGAATTAAATGTGTAGAATTGACCTACAAACTGCATAAAATAACTTGGAAAGGTATCTTTTTCCTTTCATAGATGAATTGTATTTCTACCCCAGGCCATCTGACCCAAGGGTTTTGAGGTTAGAATGCAAATATCTTTCAAAAACCAATTAACAGGAGTTAACTCCAGCAATCTAGCATGGGCTCTTCAGAGCCATGAGATCCAGTACTACCAGCCATGCACTTCAGCAGTGAATCAGGTCTCTGAAAAGCAAGGTAGTGGCTTCTGAATGAGATTCCATTGTGGTTTGGGTTTGTTTTCTTAGTGCCATATTTGGTGGCTTGTTCTGTGGATGGGGCTCTTACACACCTCTGTAAAACTTTTGAGGTTCATCAACCAATCTCTTCTGGAGACCCACTTATTATAAATTAGTGAATGTTTATCAGGGTGAAGAAGCAAGAAAGAAGATATTTGCTGTATGAAGTGTAATGAGATACAATTGTCTTGTTAAATCTTTATCAGTTACTAGAATGAGAAAGGCATCTGAAAAATAGGTTTTTTGTTTGCCTGCCCAAAAGGTGATTTTGATGTGAAAAGGTCTTGTATGTTCTTGACTTTGAGCCAGGCTTTGGTCAGTAAAGTCGGCAAGTGAGTTAGGTGTAAGCTAATGCAATGCAGTGTATTCCTGTGGCTGGCTGTGGTGCTGGGGGATGGGAGGTACTAGCAGACATTCTCTGTTGTTTAATATATGGTTGTTATTGCATTTAGAGAAAGCCCCTTTACAATACCAAGTGACTTTAAAGATGTGAACAAACTACACACAGCTTCTGTAGTTTGTAGAAACCAAATTTTCCTAAGAATTTACTGCTGACAGTTTTGGAGCTAGTTTTTTCAAGAGAGGTATCTGTAGCTGTGGTGCTACGTTCTTTTCTAACTAATACCACAGCAGTGATCCACATCTCAGTATTTTTATTCACTACAGTTTGTGAACATGTGAGCAATTATAAAACTGACCTGAATGATGCCTTTTCCTCGTGCTTTTTGGAAGAGCTGAGACCAGGAGCAAAAGCAGATAACTAATTCTTTTTGAGAGCTATATCTTTTCATGTTATATGTTCCTTCAGTAGCTTTTTCTGTTATTCTCTGCCAGAGGGATGTGCTCCTACTGAATTCTATTAGAGAAGGGTTAAGTAGAGCCACAATCTGGTAACTGTAAAGATGATTTATAGAATTATCTGCCTTGAGCTTTATGATCTCAAAAGTTCATATCAAAACTGAAATCACTCTTTACATACCATTTACCATCCAATATACTTGTTCATTTATAAATGCAATGCTACGCAGAGTCTTAATTTAAATGTATGAGATGACAGAACAGTCTGTGATGATGTCAGGTGTTACTGATAATATATTAGATTTAGGTTTGTATGCCCATGGAGTAACTTTGCACTTGTTCAAGTCACTCTTCTCTTTGATTTCCCTAGAGGTTTTCTATTTGGTTCCATAAATTGCAAATAACTCACGGCAGTGCATTCTTTGCAGAGAAACCAGCACTGTAAAGCTCTAATGCTGGCTGGAAGTTTTGGTTGCTTCTGGGGCAGGAATAATACAAAGCATCAAACCTAGTTATTAAAGGAGCCATTTCTTTTGTCATGTGGTGGCACAAGGCATCGCAGGAGGCGTAAGGCCAAGCTTTGTTTCCAGCCCCGGGTCAGAGGCTGCAAGTTGGCCACGGCACAGGAGGATATTTTAGCACAAGGCTTTTGCTTGGCGGGCACTAAGGAACTTGTCGCTTACTTTGGCTGTCCCATGCTGCCAGATAACAGGATTTTTTCCTAGCCTGTTGTTTGCTGCTGCTTTGCTTTGTGCATCTCTGTCCTGCCTGGTAACAGCTTCTTCTATTCTGGTCCATTTTTTTCTGCCAGCAACCACTTCTGGGTGGTTTTCTGTAAATGGAGAAACCCTTACAGTATTCGCTAGTTAAAGAATGCAAGTTTTTTGTCATTAGTAACTTAAACCCCCCATTTGGAGTCTTGGCTTCAGCAACAAAAATGTTGTGGATTAACCACTTTCACCAGCAAGAGGCTTTCTGATGAGCTGTGGGAAGAAGTGTATGCTTGGTGGTAGGTCTACAGTAAACAGCTGGAATTTGCATGTGGTGAATTAGCACCAAATAAAACCCCCTTTTTTTTTTTTCTTAATTATCCTTGCATACTCAAATGGACCTATTAAACATTTGTGCAATAGAAATTGGTAAAACCACACATTTACAGTAAGTGGATCTTGGTTGGGCTCAGGCTGACATTTCTCTGCACTGTTGGTGGCAGGACCTGTGTAAGTAACATATAATCCAAGGAAGGGACCACTGATCCCTGACTCCTTGGCATGCAGTGGTGCCCTGACTTGGATTGAAGCACTGCAGTCATTTGAAGGAAGCCCTTGTTTCAACTCAGAATCTTTATCTACTTTACATTAACTTTGTTTGAGACCTGCTGCTTTGACTCCTACACAGCCGCAAGCATAAGCAGGTGTAAGATACACTGCATTTGTATTTCATAGGCTTTTTAGTTGTTAGTTTTCTCCAAAGAGGTTGTAAAAGGTAGACTGTTTCTGACAACTGCTTCATTTCTCTGAATATGTCAAGAGGGCTAATGGGTTCCTTACAGCTGATGTTGCAATTCTTTTTTCATTACAATTTAGGGTGAAATTTCTAAAAGCCTTTTATTTCAGTTGGAAGCCTAGTGATGTTTTCCAGAATGTCTAAACAGATGAGGCATCTAGCTTCCTATGATTTCATCTCAGCACTGAAATCCCCCTCAGAACTTTGAAGAGCCTGATTTTGGGGGCCCTAGTTTACTTTTAAATCTTGAACCTAATTTCTCAAATAATGGGGAATATTAGAAAAGAGCTGGCATGGACTTTGATGGCAAGGTCTTCCACCTCCTTTCAGTTCTTGAGACAACGTGAAAGAAAACAGCAACTTTCATACTTTTCTTCCTCTGTTTCCTCTTCATCTAATTTCTCAAACAATTACTTGCAGGAATAAAATTCTGCTCTTGCTAATTAGTAACTTCAGACAATAGCAATCAGACTGTTCTTCGAATGGTCAGAAAAAAGTACTGCCTCCTGATTTCTTCTCCCTCTCCTTTCACTTCGTTTTGAGTCAGAGGGTTATCCCATCTGCTTATGGATGGATTTCTGAGTGCTTCTGTGACATCAGTGTCAGACAGTAAGCAGTGTACACCCAGAAATATTTTAAGTGCCTTAAAACACATCTGTGAGTCCTTTGAGAAGGAGTATGGCTGAAATAAGAATACAGGGAAATAATTCATTGAGGGAGCTGATTTGAATGCGGCTGTGGATTCTGAAACCAGTCAAGGTGCTTTTAGGAACATGGCAGTGTGTGTGAAGTGTGATACTGGGAATGGGCATTTAAATAGCTTGCTTTAGAGTAAGAGACAGAAGACACTTGGAGAATTTAATTAATTTAGTACTAGAGATGAGTGTTTTAGAATGGAAATTTTTTTATTTTATTAGGAGAGAATATGGGGGGACAGAGAAGATGCTATGAATTTCACATAAGTGCTTTTCCTGATACCATTTTTTTATTGCTTTAAACAAAAACATTACTTAAAACTGAGGAAGAAGTCTTTCTCTTTCTTAGGGACTTAGCATTTTATTTTTGGCTAAGACTGAAAGCTATTGTTGCCTAAGTTGACGCTTAACTGGCAAATCTATGAACTGAAGCCAGTATTGTTACTTGGATCTAAATTTGTAAGGACATTTGGTTGTCTTAGATCAAAAGATGAACATATAGTGTACCTCAAAGACAGAGTTATATTCTAAATACTATTTGCACATGTTTACAGCTGAAATCATTGCTTAGCTTACTGACATTTGAAGTAGAGGTGGAAGGGGAGAATAATGGCAAACAATGATGAATATGTCAAATGATTGTACAATTGGCAGTGTCTTTACCCACAGACT
Source organism: Taeniopygia guttata (assembly GCF_048771995.1). Lineage (NCBI taxonomy): Eukaryota > Metazoa > Chordata > Aves > Passeriformes > Estrildidae > Taeniopygia > Taeniopygia guttata. Next base: position 46,776,028 of record NC_133028.1, on the reverse strand, counting down.
CATTGCTTTTTAGTAAAGGCCAGAGCTTTTCCACAGTGGTAGACATTTCTAACATTACCAGGAGGCAAGTTTCTAGTGAAAACTATGACTTTGCTTTTATTGTGTTGTTAGGGAATGAACTGTTTCAGTGACAGATAAGACTGGGCTTAGCTATTGCTGGTATCAGTTTGACTCAGAATTTCATGTCATTCATATTATGAGAGTAGTGCTAGTCCACAAGCACATAGCTTAACTTGCATTGGATTTATATTGAAATTGGGAAATAAATCAATCTAAAAGGAGTGCCATATTCTCTACCTTCTGCAGGCAAGTAGGTGGTTTTAGATAATTTGCTGAGTCTGCTGGGAAATGGAGAGAGAATTACAAATAACAAAGTTTGATATTTGGAAATCCAGCATGTGTTAGAGGATTTTAGATACCTTTGACTAGAAGTGATTTCAAGATGTGAATTAGCAAGGACATCCTTCAACCCCAACTACTGTATGCTGCAAAGAATGTGGCAGGCTTTTCAATCCTAGTTAGGAGTTGTCTTCTGCTTAATTTAATTAAATATTGGCCACAATGTCTAAAATAAACTGTTTGAAATCTGGTAATAAAGGGACAGGTGAGAAAGTCCTGCCTGGTCTTCACTGTTCAGATAAGAGTGGTGTGTAGCTGGAACTGATGTTTGCACTTTTCCCTTTCATCTTTTCTGTGAGTTGCTGTTTCTACTTAGTTACACCCTCAGCCTAAGCATGGGTCTCTCCACACTTCCTGGGGTCATGGCAGTGTAAATGCTACAAGAGCAGTAGTGCCCAATAGAAAATAGTTCAGGTGAAACTCTTAAATCCACACCCATCAGCTTTCTCTGTGCTTTATTCTCTCTGTTCTGTCTGGGTTTCCTTGCCATTACCTCTGAAAGTGAGCTAACTCCTGCCCAAAAATGGCAAAGGATTAAGCTAGTGAGACAATGGTTGGAGTAAGGTGATCTGAAGAATTCTTTGAATTTTGGTTGATAAATACAGTATATTCCATGTTTATATAATTGTGTGGTGGCTGCTAAGATAACTATACCTGTAGTGTAGCTGTATGCATCTCATTTAAAAATATCTTAATTCTTCTGTCTGTGGTTTACATGAGTTACATATAATTGTATCTGATCCTCACAACATACCTGGGAGCTAAGGAAGTACCATCCTTCAGATGTGCTTGGGGAACACATATGCAGGGAAATTCTTTCTTCACTTGTCTAGAAAATAGTCTTTCTCCCCTTACTTCCTTCAAATTGTATTTATTTCCAAACGGGACAGAATGAAAATACAGTATAAGTGTTAGACCTGTGCTAGATTTAAGTCCATTTTTTTAGGTTCAAAGGAAATCCAGCATTAGGTCATTGGAAAGAGTGGGATTGCTTCTGCGTGGGCAAGAGCAGTTAGCAAAGCTGTTCCATCAGCAGGGAACTCTTCTGCCAATGAGGGCAGGCCCAGAGCAGAGGAGTCAAACACAGGAGAGAAGGGGGAGGAGGGAAGAGGCCTAGAGTATAAGTGAAATCAAATGGACTAGAGGGAAGAAGGGAATAAACTACTTGAATATTGAGAAATGGCTTGCAATTCCTTTTCAGTATGTAATTTCAGTAAATTCACACTTACTAAACAATTAAATATTAGTACCAGTATAGGTAGAATTGGACTGCTCAGTGATTAACTTAAGTGCTGTGAGTATTTTGATTTCTGGGTCATCAGTTATACCAGTCCCACTCAAAAGGAAACTCTGACCATATGTGAAAACTGTCTTATAAAATTTGAATTTTCAAACAGTGGCTAAAACCATCCATGGTTAAATTTGTTGAGAGTTATTAGATTAGGATGTTTTGAATTCTTTTAGGTTATTGTCATAAAAAGTTGAGTACAGTTTGAAGTTATCAGTTCTTTACAGGAAAAAAGCTGTGGCTGTTCTGTCACTTGATTTGTTTACAAGTATGATTACTGCCTATTAATTTAGCATTAATAGAGTGTAGAATGAAAGAAATTGTTGCTGTTGATATTAATCATGACAAAATCAAACATTTCACAGAGAAGAGTAAAAAGGAAACATATTTCAGGGTAGCAAAAGCAACAAGTAGAAGGTAAGAATCTTGTCCATCTTGGGCTTTTTTCAGTCAAGGGATGTAGTCACTGCCATGTTGTGCTGTGTGCTGTCTCCTCTTTTGTTACCCAGCACTTTGCTTTCACAGGCAGGTGCCAAGAAGAACTAATCCTTCTACAGCATTCTGCTTTGTCAAGATCTGAGTCCTTGTTTTTTGTGGCTTTTTCTCTGTCTTAAAAGACACAGATGTCCTAACTCAGACAAATAGATAATCCTGTAGACTTTTTTAGCCACTCTTCTTAGCTGTGGGAAATCTGTACAAATTCAAAGAATGGCCTGTCCAAATAACTCTTCTGACCATCATTAAGTTTTGGAGTATGTTATTTTTCCTATTCTGCTGAAGATTTTATTATGTCAGTTACCTTTTCTCAGCACAGTGAACAGTACAGTCCACTTCTTGGGTGAGTTTCTCTTCTATTTATGAAGCAGAAATTTTTCTTCTAGCTCTTCTGGTTTATGCTGATTTTCTGTAGCTGACAGGTTAATGAACCTGTTGCTTATTTGTATTTGTTGGGTTTCTGGAAGGTGAGATGGGTGAGTTTATCAAAATGTGATTTGTAGAACAGCATTCACAAGAAGAAAACCTTGGTTTTCTAAGGTCCCCAGACCAGGTATGCAGAGACTGTTATCTCAGCCAAGCAGACATCTGTGATTCAGTGAAGGCATGGTTGTTGCAGGAGAAGCCTTCATTTAAAATCCATGGCCTGAAGGCATGACTGTTTATCTGGGAGGATGGGGAGCAGTATTTCAGTCCTTGTTTTTTGACCTGGCCAAAAACTGGTGATTAAGAGGTTCATTTCCCCTATTTCTGGCACATATGTTCCTTTTCCTGGGCAGATGCCCATTTGCTTCCTTGGCTTTCTAAACCTGAGCGTCATATCTATGAGGAGACTCAAAGGGTAAATTCATACATTAATCCAGAGTTTCTCTTCCTGATGTGTTGTGGAGAAATGAATGTGTTTGGGCATAGGTTTTTTTCCTAGGTTTTTGGTTTCATCTCGGAATGTGTTTATAGCCAACCATTTTCATATTGCAGCTTCTCCTTTGGAGAATTTTGGCTGATTTCCTTTTTAGCCCAGTAGTTTTGCACTGACCTGACTTAGGAGAAAGGTATTCATAGCTGACAGACTTCTGGCTATTTATGGACTTACTTATTTCCCCTCTAATGTTATACTTTGTGTTAGGTCCTTATTCTGAAGAGGCTTCCTTGCATGTTAGTCCTCTTGCAAATGAAGGGAAAAAACTGCAGCTGCCTTATGGGAGAGGTTGCAGAGAATTTCTCAAGTCTCAGCAGGGTCCTTCACTTTCTGCCAGTCTTGCTTTAGCCTGATTAGCTGCCACATAGATCAGAGCAGGAGGCCACCAGGAAACAGAATGGTTGCTTTAAAGCCTTGTGCACTGCATTGGTTTCAAGGGAGTGCAGACAACTGATGCTGTGGATTCTGCTGTCCTAGAGCCTGAAGCAAGGATTGGGTCCTTAAAGTCCTACATTTTCTGCAAATTGACCCAGCCATCAAACTAAGTGACTGCCTTTTCTGTTGCCTAATCCAAAGTGGAAACTCCAACAGAAGATAATTCAGTAGAGCTGGTGAGTCCCTATATGCACAACTAGTGAATCTGTCATCACTTGCTGCATAAGAAGCCAAAGTTAGCTGAAGCATTGTTCTTTTATGTAACACAGGGAAAATGGCTCTGGTCCAGGCAATCCAGAAGCATGAGGAGCCAGACCATCCTGTGATGTTGGCCTGATTAGCTGTAAATAATCCTGGCTCAACTCCTCTGTTCTGTGTCTACTGGTTTTGGTGAGGGGAGGGGGAAGAATTTGTGTTTCCTAGGTACTGGGATAGCTGTGTCTATGAACTAGACTACCCGTGCTGTGATCCTTGCAGGAACTACTTTTAGTACACGCTCAGAACCAGGTGTGGGGGCAGAGAGTGGCCCCACACTTGTACAGAAGTGTCTGGATAATTAACTCAGCCATTAGGTAGGAGCATTTGAATCCTTGAAGATGTTTTCTGTGGGAAATACATGATAATCGTCTCCTTGGGCACCCGAAAAGAGACAAGGTTAGATTCTGATGTCTGCCTAAATTGCACATCAGGAATTTAGGTGCTGGTTTTGAGTCTCACCTGGAATAATTTGTTCCATGTCACAATGATTTAAACCTAGTCTTAGTGCCAGGGTAGCACCATCATAACTTGGTCATCTTTACTAGCTCATCTGTGTCCACTGACAATCTGGCACAGTACAGCGAGGGCTCTTTCGGTCCCACAGGAATAAAAATGCCAATTAGCAGGGGAGGGCAGGAGTGGACACAGACCCAAGTCACAGGGGGTATTCCAGGATAGCAGGGTTACAGGTGTTCTCATAGCAGCATCCCAAGCCTTGCATATTAGTTAACCTTTCCCATAGCTGCTGTATGTGAAAGGTCTTTGATCTATGAATGAGCCCAACACATGATGCTTGTTCACTGTATGTTAATAGCAGAGATATTATTTTTAGCTCCCAAATTCTTTCTCTTCACTATTACAGCTGAAAGACCTTTCGTCCTTAAGGGAGGCAACAGTTCACAACAGTGTATTGGGGACAATGTGCTACATGAAGCTGACATTTCCTTTAGGAACAATTTTTTTTCAGAATGGATAAATGGTCTTTAAATAGCTATTACAAAATCTAAACAAAGTAGTCATGTTTTATAAAATTCTAAAGAGATCTGTTGTCTTTGGAACATGTAATTTGCAGATCTCACTGCAGTAATCCTTGATTTAGAACAATTACAGCACCAAGTACTTGCCGTTTTTCCCCTTTAAAAAACAAAACCAAACCCCAAACCAAAAGCCAGACAGGTTTCCAGCAAAGGCTGGGATAATTGAATGGAAACATAGCCAAGTCTTGCAAAACTCCAGTATACAGTTGCTATTCTCTCAAGAGATATTTTCTCCTGCCATATGAAAGCCTGGTCACTTTTTTTTTTTTTTTTTTTTTTTTTTTTTTTTTTTTTTTTTTTAACATAATCACCAGTTGCTAGAAATAAATATTTCAAGAACTAATATGCTGGTTACAGCCTTAAATCTGGGCTTGTGTGCAGTGCACACTGGTTTAAGAGGAAGTTGTTTTATAACATTTCTAATTATGAAATTTCTTATGCAACCAAGTTAAAGGGTCATTTATAAACAATCCAGTTCCAAAGCTTCCTTAGGCAGTAACTGACCTATGTCAGTTCTTGTAGCTTAAGCTTGACTCAGTCCAGTCTCACACCAAACAAGATTTGGGAGCTGGAATATAAAGAATGCTGATTCAATGTACAGTTCATAATATTTCTTTTTCATTCACAAATTGATGTAGTTCCATCTATGGCTCCAGTGTCTGGGATTTTTTACATCCCTTTGTAGAAGTGGGCAGCTGTGCTGCTTGCTATGGCAGGAACATCTCCCAGGCACCACTGGCAATAGGCAGGCCATGCTGACTCTGGATCTCAGACCATGAAACCAGGCCTTGCACAGCTGATTCTGCAGCCAGCTCAGTTCTTGACTGAGGAATAATTTATGCAGCTACAAGAAATTTAACTGTAGGCCTCTACCTCTTGATGTGCATGGAGCACATCCAGAAAGAAGCAAAACCATATTCATAATCATCAGCCTAAAACCACTGCTCTCTTCCCTAATATTCTGCTAATAGGAAAATGATGATGGAGGGATGCTTAATACTTCCACTTAGGCCAAAGCTAACTGTGCAACACAAGGGACCACTGAGCCTTCCCATTCCTGGTATGGAACTGAGACTTCTGCTCACTTTTCAAAGGAACAGTAATTTTCCAAAATCATTTCAGGTGAGCAAACAGCCAAACAGACACATTGTATTTCCTACAACAAGAGACTGAGCCAAAAGTTTTCAGCCTTACAAGTGACTGCCTTCCTGAGCTCGCTTCCACCTTTGAGGGATTCTAGCAAAAACCGTTTTTTGTTTCATTTTTTAAGACAATTTTAAAGACAGTTAACTTTCATTTTATTACAAAGCTTTTATTAAAAAACAAATGCTCAGCACATTAACTCAAACTGGAATGACAAAAAAAAATTGGTTGACAGTATTTTTGGCAAAGGCTGTGCCTTACTATTTTAAAAAATGGGTACATCAATGCTCATTTCAACAACTGGCATAAAATCCCACTAACAGGCTAACAAAAACAGATACAAATACAGAACAATTGAAGTAATAATTCAAGTGCTGGGCTTTTTACAAGGAGAAGGGGAATGGGTGAGAAAGAGAACTCACTGCAGTCAGATTTGCTGGGTGTATTGCTTATGTTTACAGAGTAGATGATGCAAGACTAACATGTCTACTGACCAGCTGACTGTTGTTACATTTATTTAGTTCTATAGGACACTGTATTATATAGACTGAGGCCACTATTTGTTACAAATAGTTTAACAAAACAGCCACCTTTTTCCATACAGATTTTTCCTCTGGCAGAAAAAAAAAAAAAGAAAAACTCTTTTATTTAAAAAGTATTTCAGATTTCTGACACTTGTTTAAGCTCATACCTAGTAAAATATACACCAAAGAAATTACAAACTAAAAGTTAAAATATAAAAGCATTCAAGTTTCTTAAAAAAAGCTAAAACCAAAATTGATCCTGTCGCACCATTAAATAAAAAAGGTTGAGCGCGTCATCCTGGTCCAGGCAAATTTCATCCCTCGATGTGCTGTATGGGGCAGCTGTGGTCTACATAATTCTGCTGGCTGAAGCAGGCACAGACAGCCATGCTACTGTGTTTGCTGACTCAATTATGGACACAGATGAGACGGGGCTTAAGAGTGCAAGGCAGAGGTGAAGACAAAAGCTGCTCTGCTGACCCAGGAGCTCATTTGCTCTATTTATATCGGGGCTGGACCTCGTGATAGTGAAGGATTTTGGCAGTGATTGTCTTTATGATTCAGTGTCTCTAGCAGTGACATCAGGGTGAATGACATCCTAGACAGACTCCTTGGGGGTGGTCTGTGCGGATGAAGGACACACCTAGGGTTTAACAAGCTTCCATCTCCAGAAGAGGTCCTGGTGTCGCCGCCTTTGCTTTGCAAGTTGAGAAAGCATTTCTTTTCCCACCTACAGGGAAGTGGGGGGAGGGGAAGAGAGAGAAAGAGAGAGTGTGATAAAGACTATCTGAAGCCTTTAAAAAAAATAATTCTTCAAACAAGCTGGTGATGGGTCACTGTAATTCTTACAGTTCTATTAGTGGAATGTGCATTACAAAGTCAAAGTTAAATGCAGAATTTATTACTACTTGCTTTTGGTTGAAGTTGCAACTATATTTATGGAAAGTACTTTGCATTGTAAAGAGATACCAACTAGAAAGGTGGGGTTTTAAACATCCAGCATATTACAGATTTTCTTCCCTTTAGTAGTGGATTTCATTTATCTACAACATTTGACCCAGATACCATTACAAAATTAGACATCCTCGGGCTTTAGTACTGCAGTGCAGTGGTTGAGGTCAATTAACCTCTATTTCAGAGCCTCAAGTGCTACTCCCTGCAGAAATGGAAAAAAGCTGTCTTCTGCAAGCAGTTTGGTAGAGGAATGTAGTGGATGAGGCTTGTGTGAACACTGATTCTACCATCCATCCTCATGACTGGGGAGGATTTGTTCTGCTCTTCAGTGGGGTAGGGCACATCTTCTAGCTGTGTAAGAACCACAGACCTCCTTCATAGCAGTAAAGTTCACTAGATCTTGGAAGGATTCTTAGAGTATGTGAAATGGCCCACAATACAGGCCTAATAGGAATTGCTCATCCAGAGGGGAACAGTCTAGGTCTCAGGGTTACATTAGCTGATTTATGAAATTGCCAACTCAACCATCACCCTTGCCATTCTGATCCAGACAAATGGGTTATAACAGGGTCTCCACCGAAAATCTCTCTAACAAGTCAGATGTTTTTCCACACATGGACACATGCTCTCCAATAACTGTTTGGGGATTATTGGTATCTCAGAAAAATCAACATTAACCTCTAGGTTTCTATGTACTACTCAACTGCCAAATAAGTAGAAGGTTCAATGAGCAAAGCTTTTGAGTGATCAAAATTCACACAAGAATGCAGTTCAGTGGAGAAGGTAAATGATTTTTCACCAGAAGAGACACAAAATGCTTAGTCACATAAAGATACACTGCCAGCACCTTGAGTCACGCAAGGCAAGACAGAACAAGTTTATGAAGAAATGGTTTGAACCACAAGTCAAACTTCTTTTAGACTAATCATGATAGATAGACTGCTTAAGCCTGCAAGAGCCACAAGCTGAATTAATCAGCAAATTACATTGCATTACGTTTCAGCAGTATTTAAACCATGGCCATTTGTAACTAAGCACCTACCTCCCATCTGCTGCATCTTCCATGTAAACCATTACCACACAAAGTGGCTGAGTAGTGTGGCAGCTCCTGAGTAAGGAGTTACACTGCCTCATGCAGTCCAGGGTAGAAAGCCTCTAAAACTGATTTTGTACCCTTTGATTTTAATCAGCAGAAGCTGAGGCCCCAGAATCTTACTAAACAAGTTGACTCCTTATCAGAGGTCACCCATGTAGCTGTTGTTATAGTGGAAAGGAAAGTTGAGGACACTTAAGTTTAGCTGCAGACTAAGGTAGAAGAGACCAGTGTGAATTTATAGCAAAATGCTCTGTATAGCTTAGATTTGATGCAGACTCCCTTGTTGCCCACGTAGTGCCATCCCTGATACATAAGGAATAACTTACATCTGTTGCTGGTAGCCACAAAAGGACATTTAAAGCCACTGAGGCCTCTTAAACAGCACAGCTAAAAGTCCACTGGCAAACCAGCAGTTTCAACAGAGGTGGTCTGTATTGACTAATTCAGTTCCTATTTCCTCATAAAACCAGCCCATGTCCCAACTAAAAAAAGCCTCCTGAGTTTCCTGCCTTTTTTAAATTTTTTATAAAGTAGCGCAGTGCTCCGTAACACGTGTGGATCAAAGAGCTACGAAGGGCTCTACCTTTCCAAGGAGCACGAAGAAAGAGAGGCCAAGCAAACAGCATAGACACACTGGGGAGAGCACCCTGCAGCTTTATATTTATTTTGTGCCTTTTCATCCCGGCTTTTCAAAGGTTTGGTCCAGGTTGCTCTTCCTGGGAAGGTTTTCCTCTCAGTCTTACATGAAAACATTCAGCTTCCTGTTGAGGAATGGCCTTGAGGCGCCAGGCCAGTAGTTCACAGCAGTCTGATACAAGCGCTGTGATTCAGAGCTACTCCCCATTAGCAGCCAGGAATGTCTACTTCACTGAAGGAAATGAAATGCTCTTCTGTTGAGATGGTTCCCTGCCTCCTCCCCCCTTCCCTTACCAGCAAGCTGTCTTTGAAGTCAGGAGGTTAAAATAACGACCATGGCCTTGCTCTGGCCCTCAGCTTTTTCCAACAGTGGCCATTGCTTCTTTCTCAATCCACAGGCAGCTTTTGCAGTGCCTGCCTCCTTTCCATAGCTCCTAACTATGCCCAGCTCCTCTAGAGAGGCTGCAGACACCACAGTGATTCTGAAAGGGGACAGGCACAGGGAAGCCCCATGTATTTTTATTTCCAAGCAGTACAGCAAATTATAGAGTAGCTATCCTGAAAACAGCATCTAGAACCCAGCCTTTCCCCTGCTGCACATTAAGGCTACACGCTGGAAATTGCTTCTACTTCTGATAAACCAAATAATACCTAAAAAATATGAGTGATGATGGTGTTGCCTTACAGATATAAAACAGGTCAAATCAGGATTCTTTTCAAGAAACCACAGGCATGTGCTAAGGAGACTGAAGACTTCCCACATCTAAGGCTTCACTGGGGGGCTGCAGCTGAAGTCTCGCCAGGCGAGGCATGCCCTAGCAAAGCCCAATCCACAAGTGAAGTCGGCACAAATCAAAGACTGCAATTACAGCTCCCTGGCTGTGGTTAGGCTTCAAAGAAAGTGCTGCAAGTCACATTTTACATATGTGAAGTCTTGAGCCTGAGCCACAATAGGAGGCACTGTCTGTGCCATTTGCAGTGTACATCTGACTGCAGGAAGAAAGGGGAATAAGAAAAAGAAAACAACACCTCCAGTAAGAAACAGACATAAGATTTAAGAATGATGAAGTGCAAAAAGAAAAGCCTTACTATCGAATTGATAAAACTAATTCAGGAATTAGTAAAACTAAATTTTCCTATCAAGCCGGGACTCAGTAGCTGAGGGGATCACAAGGGGATCTGAAGTCCTCCCCGTGCTTCAGAAGGAGATGGATGAAGGGTGGGTCTGCAAAGGTCTTGTTCTCTTCCTCTTCCTCTGGTCTTTTAACTTTTCTAGAACAAGGGAGAGAATTATGCGGCTTCATCCAGGTCATGCTAATCAGAAAAGGCTACAGAAAAGGTCAGAAATATCCAGGTCAGTACAGGAATAAGCATAGAGTAAAAGAGATACTAACCCTTCACAGAGGGCAAGGGATAGTAAACATTTTAAATGAGCTATCTTTTTCCCCACACCTTTCCCTGTCACATTGTTTGGATACAGTTCTAAGGAGACAAAAGACTACATATAACAGGCAGTTAAGTGTATTTTTTTTTTTTTTAAGAAAAAAGTTCATCTCCAAACGTGTCTTTTAATCCAGTACTTCAAATAATATGGCAAATTTAGGGACCCAAAAGCTGAAACAATCATTTTCTTTGTAAGTAAGTCCAAAACGAACATGTTCGACTCACTGCCTGCCATGGTTTATTTAGTACTCCAGAAACGCGGCTATGCAAAACCAGGGCATTATTTATCAGGGCAGTTCATGGTTTTTGTGAAGTCCCTCTGTATTTTCTTTAACAGCAGAGCTGGGAAGGGTTTCAGGCGCAAGCAGATAGATGCCGGCGCTGCAGTCTGCTCCTCTTCCTGCCCAGCTGTGCCATGGTTTGTGGGTTTAGCCCAAACCAGATCCTTGAGATGTTCAGGGCAAACACAAACAAACACTCCACAACCCTTGTTGTTTCTAAACAAAAAAGCACCTCCCAACAAAACCCCAGTCATTTAAGTAATCCAATTTGCTGCAGGGTCCTACAAGCTGTTACACAACATGGATGGAGAGACCTACGGGAGACAGGAAAAAGCCCTCTCTGTAAGAGCTGGATACCAGCAGGCAGCAGAGGAAACGTTTTAAGCTGCCCTTTGTATTCAAAGAAATGACATAAAATTGTACCATAAAACTGTAACAGATGCTGCCATGTTGAAACTATGTTACTATGATGTTTTTCTTGGTCTAACCCCTCCATCCCCCTTGCTACTTTTAACCTTGGTCCATTGCTGCTGTGAATGGAGACTCCAACAGCAAATTATTCACCGCTGTTTTAAACGCCCTGAATTAACTGTCCCTGAAAATACCTCTCCTTAATTACAGGTGGAGCCTGGAGTCCTAACTTCTGTCCTCATAGTTTGACCTCAGCTAGATGCATTAAGTGAGTAGCAGGAATATTCCTCCCGCAGCCTTCCCAAGCCAGAGACCTCTTCCAGAGCAGATAAGTTTCAGCACAGAAAACGCCCAGGTATTTTAGGGTTCCCGTTTTGTGCAGCTGACGGCAATGATGCCAAGCAGGTGTGGCTCTTATCAAAGGCCCCCAGTGTAGGCAGCACAAAACTACAAGCTCTATCACTTAGCTAGAATCTTTAAAATTATCTTACTGAAGACCCAAGACATGTTTTTCCTGTCGGGTGTGGGAGGGGAGAGAGGCTCCATGTTTATAATAAAAACCAGATTGCCTCTAGACAGCTGTCTCTAGCAGCTTCTTAAAGTGGAACAGTATCCTAAAGGCGAGGAAGAGGGAGGAAGAAACCAGCTTGTCTCCTTTCTGTATCTTTATGGCATATAATAAATATTCAGAAGACTATTTTTTTTAATTACTTGTTTTCTAGACTGAGAGCTAGGAGCACTGAAATTGCTACTTCAGTTTTCACCAGCTGTAACAGAGAAGAACATGAGGTATTGCTAAAGCAATAAGTGAAAATTCTTTCAGAAGAAAGAAATAACATGGGTACAGTTTCCTTTGTAGATATTTTTTTTCCTGCCACAATTAAACATAGGTTAGAATTTACAGTACTTTGAAAGACAATCTCAACAGTTAAATCTTCAGATACATGAAATAATTTAAATAGTTGCTTTCATTAAACCAAAGGCAAGTCAGTACATGTAACCTGAATATCTTCTTAAGCTTCCATCAACTCTTCTACACACAAGCATCCACAGAGCAACACTACAAGCATAAGAAAACAGTACACAGAAACCACTGCAGAATTCAAACATACCAACTTCACTTTGATGCAATTAACTCATCTCATCATAAAATCTCTACTGGTCCAAAATACACAACAGGAAGTCTGTATACCTCAAAAGACCCACATATGTGAACAAAACCAACTCCTCATCAAAATGTAGTCCCACCTAGTATATGCATTTGCCTTTACACCATAGAAATCAATCCTGTGTAGTTATTTTGGCAATAATATTTTACCATATGCAATTTCAGGTATCCCTGAGAGGAAGGATAGATAGAAGGCTCTCATAACTCCTGAGTTTAACTCTGATACAACTTAATATTAATGAGGGAACACATATCCTGTAATTTTGCAAGGAGGAAGCAACTTTAGAAATTCTGTCTCTCTGCTCACTTAAGCCTACTTAGCTCTCTTCAAGCCCTGATCCCACCGCACTGATGCCTGTGGCAAGAACACCAATTCAGAGATAGTCGCTGGTACCATTTTCCCCAGTTGCCTCTAACCCTGCTCACAAACTATTCCCCAGTGTCAGTGACACCTTCACTGGTGTGAACATTTGCTCCTACCTCTGGAAGGAGGAGCTGAAAGCTCTTCTCCTGAAAACTCTTACTAAAGCCCATAACATCTCACTGACTTGCCAGGCTCACGTTTTAACTGGCCAGACAGTGGTGCTTCAGCTGGCCATGCTATGAGCTTCCTTCCTTGTACAGCTGTCCAAGCTACAAGCTTTCAAAACTGTCTGTATGGTACAGTCTTAACAAGCAGGTATAGGATCAGATATTTAGAAGATGACTTGCATAAAGAATTCTTAAAGTGGAGGATTAAGGAACTGACTGGCATGAGAAGGTTTGATCTATTAGCAGTGGCTTTTGCAATATCATGGTTAAGGCTCTTTGGTTTTGTTCTGTTCTTTTGGTTAGTTTTGTCTTCAGGACGGCTAGGTTTGCATTCATGTATATCAGAAGAACTCTTTAAACATAATCTCTAAGATCAGAGGCAAATGGAAGCAAAACTCAGTGCTAGGGTATACTAGGGTTTGGTAAGTTGTGATAGAACTGCAGTTGAATATAAGTCTGTTGAAATTACAAGACAGATTTCACCCACACTTAGTCTCCACAAACAAATGGGAACGACTTTGACAGTGTCATAAAAGCTTGCTTTCTAGCTCATCAGGAACACTATCAAAAACTCATTTTGAAATTTTTCATGTAAATACACTAAAAAAAGTGAAACTGCAATGCAGGCCTGAGAAAAACACTAAAATTCTGAAGTTTGCTTCTCATTGGAAATGAAACAACACTTCAAAACCTTACATCTTATTTATGAAACAGTTTGTTTCTACAGAGTTTTTCTCGTGACCTTAGACTTCTCAGTCTGGTGGTGAGTTTACTAAATCCACCAAAATACACCGTTTTTATCCAGAGAAGAATGGTGCACCAGCAGTCAACTCCCTGTCCCCACCCTATCCCACAGGAAGAGTTAGAACAATAGTTGTCCCACTGCTCTCCTTCATTCTTGCCCAAGCCGCCTACTGCTAACACCTCAGAAGTGAAACAAGAAGGGGTTTTTGATCACTTGTGAATTCAAACTTCATTAAGCATCATTAATTTCACAGTAGGTTCTGCAAAAACAAACACATATATTAACCTCCTGAATTACCTATTTTTTCCATTTGTCAGTGTAAATTTAAAATATGAAAATATGAAGATCAGCTTCATAACTGACTATGCTGCACTTACTTTGGAATAATCCTTACAATTTTTTCTTATTTCTCTAATTCCATATCTATGCTGACTATCTAGTTGAAAGTGTTCTGATGTTCTTTAATTTGTAAAACCTATGCTTTGCTACTACCCTCACTTACCCCTCCCACAGCATGACTGCACTGAAAATAGCCCTTCCTTGCTTCCTTCCCTTCCTTTCCCTATCCTTCACAAGAGATGATAACGGGAAGCAGGGACCTGGGTCTGCTCTGCTGCACCACTCCAGCAGGTGTCAGTGCCCCTCTGTACCTGCCACCTGCATGGGGGCCACGGCTTCTCTTCAGGTTTGCTCTTCTGACCTTTTCCTTGATGTCAGAGAGCCTCGAAGAGAGGAGGGCTTCTGTCTTTCACCCCAGCAAGATCAGTGTCAGGTCAGAATTAAGTTTCTGGAGGGACACACAGGAGGGACAGAATGACATGCAGAGGGATGCAGGCAGGTCAATCCCAAGCACAAATACAAGCTGGGTGGAGAATGGACTGAGAGCAGCCCTGTGGAGAAAGACTTGGGGGTGTTGGTCAAAGGGACTCAGCCATGTGCACTCACAGCCCAGAAAGTGAGTTGTATCCTGGGCTGTATCCAAAGCACCATGGTCATCAGAGAAGGGGAAGGGATTCTGCCCCTCTGCTCTGCTCTGGTGAGACCCCACCTGCAGTGCTACATCCAGCTCTGGGGTCCCCAGCAATAACAGCACATGGACGTGTTGGACTGGTCCCAAAGGAGGCCACAAAGGTGCTCAGAGGGCTGGAGCGGCTCTCCTCTGCAGATAGGCTGAGAGAGTTGGGCTTGTTCAGCCTGGAGAAAGTTCCAGTGAAACCTTAGAACAGCCTCCCAGTTCCTAAAGGGGGCCTACAGGAAAGCTGGAGAGGGACTTCTTACAGTGGCATGTAGTGATAGAACAAGGAGGAATGGCTTTAAACTGACAGAGGATAGGTTTAGATTGGATATTACGAAGAAAATTCTTTAATGTGACGGTGGTGAGGCCCAGAGAAGCTGCCCCATCTCTGGAAGTGTTCAAGGCCAAATTTGATGAGGCTTTGAATAACCTGGTGAAGTGGAAGCTGTCCCTGGCTATGGCGAGGGGGGGGCATTGGAACAAGATGATTTTTAAGGTCCCTTTCAGTCCTAACCATAATCTGTCTGAGGGCTATAAAATTTTTCTATGGGGAGCTATACTCGTTTTCTATGGAAATTTTATGCCTATGTGAAATAATACAAATATTTTAATCCAGAAAATTTTCTTCTGCTCATTCTGTCCTTCTTGCCTGTGCTGAAGGCCACTATTCATGGGCAAAATGGGGAATAGGGAAGTATGGGTCACACAGGAAACAATTTTTAAAGCAAATCAGGACAAATTTCTGCACCACTATCACCACACACATTCTCATAGAGACAAACTTCTGTGCAAGTTCTCTTCCACTGTTTAAAGCTTCTGAGCAGTCAAGAGCTATGGGAAGGGGTGGAGCATTTGTTTCAATTTGAACTACTCCAGGAGCAATTTCAAGAGCACTGGAAAACCCAGGTTTGAAAACATGCCTCAGAAAGGAAGGTACCACATCCTCTTTGCATCTTGTTTTCTCAGATGCTGGCCAGAAACCCATGGTCAACCATGACCACAGTCATCAGACACTTATTTTCCACACTATTCTGGCTGTGGACTGGTCCACTTTATAGTCTGCTTTCACAGCCTCACTCCTTTTTAATTTTATGTAATAGGAAAAACATAATCCAGTCATAAATTACTGCCTAAAACTCACTTCTGTGCTGAAATTTGGCTCTAATTTCCACATAGGAAGTTTAAAATGTTAAGATAATTCATTGTTCAAAGTTAAACAGTCTTAATCTGATCCTTTTAAGTACTTCTGATTTCAAATCAGTATTAGTTAATTTTTTTTTTGGCTTTGAAAGCTTTGCTAATGTAGATGCTAATTGTCATGGAATTTTGCAAGCCACAAATAAACTTCTCACAGGTTTTCAGATGTCTATTAAGCTCCTCTATCACTCTTTTTAACCCTTGAAGATATGCCAAAACACAGTGTTACATTATGTAGTTTTCCAATTCCATCCTGCCATATGTTGAATGATATGCCTTTTGGAGTTCTGTACAGAGCAAGCCATAAGAAATTAAGTATTTCCATGCTGCAGAACGAAGAGGAATTTTTGTTAGTACCCTTCTATGCCCTTACTGATTTCAAAATACGCAAGAGATGTTAAAAATCACCTTTTTTTTTTTCTTCCAAAAGTCAGATTTGATAGGAAATTAGAAATCTCCACTTCCAAGACAGAATTGGTCCTATTTACAAATCCCCTCGAAGGCTGTGCTTAAAGTAAAAAAAACACCTTTCAGAAAGGTGCTCAATGGGTGATCTCTACATTGTCCTTTATCTTAGCTTTCCTCATTTCCCCTTCCCTCCCTGGCTTTGCCTCAATTTATTTTTAGCATTATCAGGTCTAATTCCACTCTTGAAAAGAAAAGAATAAATAAGAGTTATTTTTTCAATAAATCAGTTATTTCAAACTGTGTTGGGCCATGCCAACTGCAAACAAAATCCTTCCTGGGACAGTTCCACAACTCTTGAAGTACACTCTTTGGAGTAACCCAGGAAATACAGCAAAGACTGGTGCAGAGGGTCACAGTATTCCTAGAGCACTCTAAAGTGTTTTACAAATAGGCCATTCAGTAGATTGGAGATTAGAGAACTCAGTTAAATCCTAAGCAGTGAAGCCATAAGATACCTCCTGCTGTGTACAACTCTTGGAAAAGGGGCAACTTAATGCTACCAGCCTTGACTTTACCGCTCTAATCATGTTCAAGTCAAAAAGCAGGACTACAGGTCCACCTTAAAAATCAATTACTGGCTGAATGTTCAAGGACAAAAAAAAAACCCAAGAAAAACCCCACACCCAAAACTTTCACAGTATCTTAAATCATGTCTGTTTGCATGTCTCTTCCGTTACTTTCCTCTGAACATCCCACCACACAACCCTCCCACCATTTCATCCTTCTCACTTACATCACCGTAATTACAGCCCTGGCTGATCTCCTTTGTGCTGATCTTGAGATTCTTTCTTTGGTCTTGCCACCTACTCATTTCTGATTCTTCTCAGATAACAGAACGCTTGTCTCCTTCCCAGACCTCCCACCCTCCTTCTCCCTCTTCCTTACACCATCCATGCCAGTAAGAAAGCTATTCCCAAACTTATTATCTCCATCCAGTAAAGACTACAACAGCTCTGCTGTGGGCCTGGTAAGATATTATGCTTGTAGGCAAAACATTCTTTGGATTAGGCTTGCAGAGGGCAAGAGTCTTAACCTTCAGAAGTTTGCTTTGAAGTCTGGTTGATTAAGGTTCTCTAAATCGTTCTGTGCATCTACTTTCAGCAAGAACACATCTGTACATCTCCAGTGCAGATCATTCACTCAGCATGAAACACTTAGTGAGGCTGCCTTCACATGCATATATGGACTCAACAGCGCACTTCCCTGAAGAACATACTACTGTTCTCAGACTCTGTGTTACAAATTGCCTGAAGATAGAGAGACAGATATTGTCAACCGTTTCCACACTGTTCAAAGCCTAAGAGGACACAAGAAGGCAGGAGTGTAAAGGTCAAAGGGAGAGAAAAAACCCCCACACTCAGAACATTCAACCTGTGATACAGAAAATGCAGAGAAACTCCAACAAAAATAGGTCAGCATAGGCAAGACTGTAAGGCATCCAAGAAACAAAATATTCCCTGTTTTTATGCTGTCACTTGAACCTTAGTTGTATTCCAATCCTAATCAAGTGCTCTGCATGAGTTCAGATTAAATTATGGGTATTTTGCCTACTGGTACTGTGTTAAGATCAAAGTGAAAAATATTCACAACAGTCATGGACCTGGGCAACTAAACTGAAATATCAATTATAAAACTCAAAGTTAAAGCACTTTATTTTTTAGTAGGTATAATGCTCTAAGTAACGATATTTTACAGCTACATTTGTTGTATAGGCTACAGAACCCCAACACTGCAATCCACATCTCAAATCAGCATGACTCAGGCACATTGCAAAGGGCAAGGCTGCCTGCTTGCCTGAAAAACTTCTGCTTATTAGGAAGAAAAAAGAGCACACATTTTGCCTTTTCACTCTACTTCAGCTTGAAAAAAACCCAACAAACAAACTACCAAAGTCCTGTCTTAACCCAGTTTAGACTAACCAGCATAATGGCATAACTTCAGAAGAGGCCTGAATCATGCTGACTGCTGACTGACACACTGCACAGAGGAAAGAAAGTGAAGTTGGCTTTCTCAGGCTTAAAGTCCAAGCAGAGCAGAGGGCCAACAGGACTGTTTGCTGACTACTCTTGAGTGCCACAGTGGCCAAACAAGGCAGAGGAAGAGAGGACAGAGCCCATTTGTGATACAGTGCATAGGTGATTTTGAAAAGTTTTTTGTTTGTTTTTTTTTTAGCATGATTCTTGGAATTCTTGGGGATCTCCCAAGTACAATCTGGGTTAATTAGACAGTTTAGAAGCAACTATTATTTCAAATTAATGCCTTTCTTACTAGAAAATACATCACACAGAGAGAAAGAGAAGAATCAGCCTTCCGACACAGACACTGGGAAATTAGAATCTGACTGTGGTACTGTGTGCACTCACAAGCTGACTAGATGGTATTACTGCACATGTGTAATCACTAATCATTCCACCCTCAGTGCAGGTAATATGATATAAAGAAAGAAAACACATGCTGGAAATACAACCACAAAAAACCCCAACCTGCACCACACATGAAATACCACGATACAGCTGTGGGAGAAATTCTTGAAACAACTGAAATACAGTCCCATTTTCTTAGCAGGTGTTTTGTTAGTATACAGGTGAATGAATTTTTTAAAAAGGTGTACCCAGCCAGGCAGAATCTTGTTGATGTCAGGACATAAAATGTGTTTCAAAGCCAGCATCTACCCTGCTCTTATGAGCTGTGACAGTCTGGGAGGGCTTGCATCACTTAATAAACCCATCCCTGGTTCACAGGCAGACTTGCAGTGAGTCAGTGAGGTGTGATCAATTTGAAAATATTATGGTTAAGCAGTGAAATGGTGAACTCCTAATAGATAGCCGGTATAAAAACCATCAGTAATCAAAGTAACATTAGCTTTGGGATATGATAGCTCTGCAATTTTTGCTAAATTCATATTGTTGCATAAAATTTATAAGAAGGCTTATTTTACAATTCAGTTTTATCAGCAGGAAAGCTTTAGAGATGTTCTTACCATGCTTCAGATGTAGGCAGCTGTCATTCTGGGGCCTGTACCTGTAGAAGATTGTTTTCCTTTAACAAATTTCTGTTACAGAGTTTTTGCACATTCCAAGTAAGTTTGTTTGCTACAGTGTTACATGGAATTTTTTTGAGTGTGTTTTTTGGTTTCGTTGTTTGGGTTTTTTTATGGTTCTTATACCAGCCATTTTGTATTGGGGAAAACAGGGTGTTTCTTTATATATATTTTAAAGGCAATGAGGAGACCTCACTGATGCTTTTAGCCAACCTACTAGCAGCTGTTAGTGTACAAAGAAATGTCAAATACAGTGAGATAAAATACAGTTACTACAAAAGGTCTGTGTAAAGTTTCCAGTGCCCAAAAATACCACACAAGTATTTGAGACATAGTTAAGTCTAAAGATGATACAACACGGATTGAGGAAAAAAGCAAAGGTAAAACAGGACAGTGATTGCAGCAATGCGTAAGTTCAGCCAAAGATGTTGGTGCCGTCAGGACTGCTGCTCAGAAAGGTGTAAGGGAAAGGAGGCAGGAGCTGTGTGCATGTTCACAAGCTTACATTCCAAGTGAAGTATCTTAAAACATCCATCAGAAGCAAGGGTTAGACAAAAGCTCGTAAAAATTAAATAGCGCAAGCCCTGGTTTCTAAAATATACCTGAGGTGAATGGCAAGTAAGGGGTGGTCATGGCCTACCTGATGCTGATTCCTGCAACTTTTCTCTCTTCCTCTTCTTTTTCTTCCCCTGGAAAATAGGAAATTTTATCATGCCATTACATTCACAGAACTTCTTTTTTGTCACTTACCTCACAGCAAAAGTCATCTGGACACTGAAAATGTTAGAGGGAAAATCCCAATTATTTTCAGGATAGCTTTTCTATCCCACTTTTAACTAGTTCAATGGTAGCAAAGTTTGCTCTGAGCATCTATGGAGAAATATGCACATCAGCAATACATGTATTTATATCCACATGGAATTACGATTTCTGGCAGTTTTTCAAGTAACACTGACAGCCGCAAGCACTGAAAAGACTTCTCACGCTCAATAATCTGATGACACGTATGTTGATATCATAATTTATGGCTCTTATAAGAACTCTTCACACATTCAAATATTTACACTGTCATACATGGTAGGAGCAGACAGGGTGTTGAAAGTACCTAGGACAACCATGACTTGTCCCCAGGGTGCAAACCAGCCAACTAAAACTGTTCTGATAATGCTGGTACCTGAACAAAAGCCAAGTCTGGTGTGGCTGTGCCCGGAGAGCACACTCTGCAATAACCAAACAGCAGGGACTGTACAGCAGAGCACCCTTAACATGGCTGAAGTGCAGAACTCAAATGAATGCCTGGCAGCTGTCTTTCTGAGAGACCACACTGGCCACAGCCTGCCAACCTACACACTCAGCCGTCTTCTGCACCCCATCTATGGAAGTGGCCACAGCTCCTGCTTCACACAGTCTGTCAACTGAAACAAAAGGTCAGCTTAGACACACGATTTTAAACCTCAATCATTTTGCATCACCCTAACCACCACTGATATTCCTTCATATGTCTTGTCTTTATTGCCCTCTATAATCAGTGAAAGTTTTGTGTGTGTGTTTTAAGAAAAAATCATATCAGTTTGTATTTTAAAGAAGCTTCCAGACAGGCTGCAACAGATGAGCTCTGGCAAAGGCTGTGCAGTTTCTGTGAGCAGGGCTGCAGCCTGCTGCCCATCCTCTGGCCCCCCCACTCTCGTGGCTGGCAGCTGCATGTCTCAGCACAGAGCATGCCACACACACAGTGGCCTCAGAGGGGAAGGGCTGAGGTGCTGGGATACATCTTTCCATGAGCTGGACCTGCAAGGTGCAGGGATGGACCGTGTGTGATGTGAGAAACCACCTCAACCCCTGCAGTGCTCACTGAGTGACAGACAGCAAGGGAGGACTCTAAATACAGGCTGTGGTGAAGCTCCAGCACATGAACTTAAGTAGCCTCCATTCTGCTCTGACAGCCTGGGCCTGCCTGACTCTCAAGCTCCTGTCCTTATTTATCCCAAGGCTGGCAACAGGGCTGGGCAATGCCTTGTGAGCACTAGAAGTTGCCAGTGAGACTAGAAATTGGAAAACACATTCCAAGGGCTCTGGGGAACTCCTAGCAATCCTAGCAATATGCTTTATCACTTAGGCACCAAGGCAGTACTTTTTTAGAGAGGAAAGTGCATTCATGCAGATGTTAACATGGAAAAGTCATGGGAGGAAAATTTTTTTTATTCTCTATGTCAGTTTGACTTCAAGTGCTAAAACATAAACTGAAAGCTGATCCGAGATCTACCTATGAGATAACACAAGTGAACAAACAGAAGACTGGGCTGAAAACTAATTGTCAGCATTCCCAAGTAAAATATTTTCTGACAACTGCAGCACACACAGACCCTCACATTGTGAAAACATTGTGATTCTCATGTCTCACCCAATTTTGCATGACTGCTTTGCGTATCAGTAATAAAAACATATGAAAAAGATAGTTTCAACAGTTGAATAACAATGTTTAACATTTTCTTTGAATTCCTAAAATCCTGAATAACCAGGCAAACCAATATAGAAGAACTAAAACCAAACAGTACGCATTTTTTACTTGCACCATTTTGTGAAACAGAAGAACCACCCCTAAGTCACTTCCAACCCTCAAAATAGTGGAGTAATACCTGTGCTAAATAATTACTTTTTGCCTTAAGCAGTCAAAAAGTGAAAATTATTTCACTTTTTGACTGCTTAAGTTAGGAAAAATGAACAGAAAAAAAAAAAAAAAAAAAAAGATGCCATATATCTGAAAAGTTTTCAGTGATAAACTGTGCTCTCCTATGATCACTGATTGACCACCACTGCAGAACATGTGCATTCCTGGAGAGGCAGAGGGGAAGGCTGCAAGAGGAAGCTAGCAGAGTTCTTCATTGTAGCATACAGGACTGGAGTATGTCAGAGCTATACTTCCACACAGGATGTAGGCTGGAAGCACATCAAAGAGGTAACTCATACGTGCCACCTCACACACTCTAAATGTCTGTCAAGGCATTTAAGAACCCGCAGGTCCGCTGCTTGTGCTGCATGGCACAGGCTGGGGCAGAACACAAGGTTCTCAAACCCCACATGACCAAACATCGCAGGACCATCTTGAAGCCTGATGTCCAGTAAGCACAAACTGACAAGACTCCAAAGTGGTGTGATTTTCCAGCAAGTAAATTTGGGACAAGCTACACCCCTTTGTTTCCAGGGAGTCTTTCCTTAAGACCTTGTTTGTTCCCAGCTATATTTCAAGGCAGCTCTGTTGACATGGTCTGGCTACTAGAAATAAACTCTACCTGTGTACTGTCAGGACAGTTTATTTGCCATATAAAACAGACAGAAAGAAGCTGCTAGGGCTGTCAGTTGTGTCTGTGCTTACAAAACTGGGCATGCATGTCAGCAAGACCAGGGCATTTCCTTCGGAGATAATCACACAGTTTCTGTGTCAATGCATTCTGTGCCAGTTCCTACAGTTTCTGTTAACACTGTGTTTAAGTACCTCAATCCTTAATGTCCAAAGACATCACTGAAGTAGAGAAAAACTACTGTCCCCCTAATGCAGAAGGAAAATTGAGCCAGATATAGCATGTACATTTCCTATCCCAGTGGATAGTGTCGCACCTAATGGAAGGACAGAAGGAGGCTCAGATATCAGGTTAGGATCAGTCTCTCAGGACTGCAGCTTCTGAGTTTGATTTCATCATATCTGGCTACACTGACAGCTCATTGTAGGCACCAGAGTGTAACCATGCAGTGCAGGCTATTTGATATTTAACTATCAAACAGGAGTAACTGTAAGAAAACTTCTTAACATATACATATATCTATGTATAACAGCAGGCTCTACCATGAAGGTTACTTATACAAGATTTGCACAGATGGACTGTTCTGACTTAATTTCAGCTGCAGTTCAATCTGCATTGAGACCCAGTTCTCTTGAAGGCAAGACATCCGTTTTATCTCAGCTCTGAGAAAGATTTCTGCATAATAAGTGATCAGATAGAAAATGATGGAAAATTCACAGCTGTACAGTACAACATGAGCTTCCAGACAATATTGGCCACTGTCTTAGGAAGAAAACTTTCCATGCTACTTTTTCCCCTCAAAAACTGTGAATTTCCTAAGAAGCATCTCAACAACAACAAAATCCTAAGTTTTCTGGGTGCTTGAAGTGAAAACAAATATAAGGTTTATGTTATACATATGTTTACCATCCCTTCATCCAGAATTTTCCCCAAGTTACTGAGAAAAAGAAGAAACAATAATAATTTTAGCAGATATAAAAAGAAAGTGTATTTTTTAAAAGAACCTTCAAGTGAGTGACTTACATAGTTGTCTCTTGCAGACCAGCCTGGATAAAGCTGCATGTGTAGCTGCCTTTCTTTACGAGCTAGTTCATAATATTTTGCTTGTTCTTCACGGGAGAGAGCATGCCACTGCAAACAAAATAAACACACCTTTAGACTAGGAACTAACTTATATCTAGGCAACAGATGACTTGAGCAAGTGTTTTAGTGACTTTGATTCAGTCCTTCCCCACTGCAAAAATGAAATCCATTAGCAATTACAAGCACCTGTGTTTATTAATGACTTTCAAGCATTTGTCAGCTCTGCAACTGCCAAGTGCCTTGAGCAAGACAAAATTATTTATGGAAACATGGCTTACCAAATAATCTGCTCACAGAACTGTGCTCTCCCAACACTACTTAAAAAAAACAACAACAAACAAACAAAAGCAAACCCCAACAAAAAACCAGCAACAAAACAGCCTTTAGGTCCTGATAGAACTGAGAAAGGGTTTGTGCTGCTTTTAAAGGGCAGCAATCTCCCCTTGACAGAAGGGTCTGCTGTCTTGGTTTCAAGCAGCAACTAGATACAAGTTTTCAATGCCAACACAGAAGCTTTTTGTGCACCAGCACCCTTTTTCTAAAAATCAACTTCTAAGTATTGAACTTTAAGGTACCTGCTTTCTGATTGAAAAAGAAAATGGCAACTGCAAATTTTCACAGATAAAGAAATCACACAACTACAATCTTACAAGTTACATGAGTTGACCTTTGTAGCCAAGCAGGAATAAATTTCCTGGTTTCATGTACTTAAAAATAAAAACACCTGGCAAAATAAAATGCAAAAATACCTCACAACCTGCACATTTGGAAAGGCACCAGTTACATTAGTATCTAGTAATTTTGTTCTTGTTGAAACATCTTGTTGAAACGTCTATCATAGACCTGAACCAAGGAGAGTAAAGGCCTCTTATTTAGAATTAAGTTCCACTGCTGCAGCATTAGATGCATCTTCTTGTTCGACAACATCCATGGGGAAGGGGAGAAGAAGTGATTAAAAAAATCCAAAAAGACAAACAATCATTAAGAAATCATTAAGACACTCATACAAGACTAACATACAGAACTAAGATTTCAGATCAGATCACATTTGTATGTTTTAATATGTTGTTTGGTTCACATTGGAGGATGTGAACTAAAACTCTTGTCTGCCTTGACTTGGCAAGGTGGATGTGTTATTGAGAGCACAGCAGTGCAGCCTGTCTGCAACTCCCAAATTCCACATGCACATTCTAAAACTGGAAGGTGGTGAGCACAATGCTGTGGTATCAGGGAGCCTGGCAGTATGCAAAGTGTCAGCTCATGAGAACAGAGGTGGTTCCTCCTCTGGGACAGCACAGGGTAAATAATAACCAGGACGACTAAACACAAAACCGTTGACAATAATTAATGTCCAAGCAATTGGATAACTCATGCCTCATTTGCATCACAGGAAAAGTGGAATTTGAAGTACTTTCATGGAGAACAGTAACTTGAAAAGAGGAGTCCAAGCTGCAAAAAAAAGCATGGCAAAAAAAGCCCTGAGGCTGATTCCTTACCAAAACAGAGATAAATAAGCCACTGCCCTGGTTCAGGCCAAGAAAACAAGGCTGACACAACTAAGATCAATCATTTGGGGACTGCCATCACCTGTAAGGGTAGTTCACAGATCACAGAATACTGTGAGTTGAAAGGGACTCTCAAGGATCATCAAGTCCAACTCCAAGATCCTAGAGGCTTGCATGAAAGCATGGAAAAGGCAAGTACCAAGATGTCCTTTAAGGGGAGGTAACAAAAACAACAGAAACTGTAAGAATACATGAACTGGGACAAGTACCAGTAGATTTCTGCTCTGTTTGGAGGGGGAAGTCTTCCAACTGTAATATAAAAGGAGAATTTTAAGATCATGTATAGATTTCCCACTTAAAATACAGGGTTTTCAGAGTCACAGTGCCTCAATACTGCCTTGGTCAGTGATCAGAAGGAGGTGTTCACTGGGAATTTGAATAATCCTTACTCA
Organism: Taeniopygia guttata; assembly: GCF_048771995.1. Classification (NCBI taxonomy): domain Eukaryota; kingdom Metazoa; phylum Chordata; class Aves; order Passeriformes; family Estrildidae; genus Taeniopygia; species Taeniopygia guttata. The sequence goes on along the minus strand of NC_133028.1, from coordinate 46,750,206 downwards.
AACTCAATTGATACAAAAGTCACACCTTTCCTTGTTTCTGGGAGTCAATTGCAAAATGGGCATTTACCTCTGCTGTCTTTTCTTGGAAGAACAACACTGGCAGAGAAGACAAAGGCTGTACTGAGTTGGCCTGCATAGGGTTTTTTGTGAATGTGGAAAGTACAAAACACAACTACAATGCCACAGAAGCATACAGCACTCAGCAAGGCTCTGGTACATGAACTGGGATCATCAGTACTCGGCTGATGACTTCAGTGACATTCAAAACTTGTCTGGGAAGGTTCCTGAGCAACCTGATGTAACTGGACCTGCTTTGTGCAGATGTTGGACAACCACTCTGTGGGTCCCTCCCAACCCGCACAACTACAACTGGACCATGTTATATTCACTTTTGAGTTTCAGTGGCATCCAGTGTTCATCTTTGAATGATCCCTTCCTGCCCTGATGGACAGCATCCTAAGGGAGGATCCAGAATGTGATTTAAATGCTCCTTCTATGTGTAACTCAGGATATTTCATGTCTGAGATGCTGACACCATAATGTGAGTGGAACAAACACAAATTTGATGACGTTCCTAATGATGAAAAAAGAAAATCAAGATACTGCTTTTATTTTTGTTGCATATTTTATCTTCTATAGCTAATTTGGTAGTTGCACATAAGTTATCACCTGAAGCAGAAAGTTAACCCAGCTAAAGGGAAACACAAATTAGCAGCACACGTGAGCACTCACAAACCCTCCTGTACATACCCTTCTGCCAAGGATCTGGTTGATAGCTGCGCTTTCTTTCAAAGTACACTCTGCTACAACGTTTGCTCTCATTTCTTTCATGTACAACATGAAAGCATTCAGAGGTTTCTTAATATGAGGTCTTTTTGGCTCCTGTTCTTTTCTCTGTTCATGCTGAGGCTTCCTAAAACGTGGTTGAGAAAGGGAAAGGAAAGGAAAAAAAGCATTAATTTGCCTTCAACCTAAAAAGATCCAGTAGAAAATTACTAACTTGTGGGTACAGTAGCACTCAAGTAGTAGGAAGGAGAATTTCAGTGGTCATGTCCCCTCCACTTTCATATCTTTTAGTTCAATACTCAGGGAGGACATCAGGTTGACATTTGCTATCAAGTAACATTTCATCTGTGAATCTGCTCCAAAATTGTCTCAATTCTCTTTTTGAAAGGCTATCCATGGTACCCTAAAAGACCACTGCTTCAGGCAGGAAAATAGCTTCCTCTAATGAAGAAGCTATTTTCTTTACCTTCTTTTTTCCTAGGTCTTTTGCCTTTGAGTACTAAGCAATGAGACTGCTTTTTACTAGCGAATTTTGCAGGTAAGAACTTTTCCAGCAGAAGTTCATGAGTTCACACTCAAGCACCAGTCACAACTGGACAGGTCCATGATTATTACCGAATCAAGATGGCTGTTACCAACAGCTTAAAAGTGCTGGACTGGAATGAAAAATGGCTTCTCATTACCTTTAGTAAACAGTAGCCCACAGTCCCTGCTTTAGTTATAGGAGAAGAGTTAAAATGTAAAGAGGTCATGAAATGCACTTTTTTAAAGCATCTTTGACTCTTCTTCAGATAGAGTTAGTTCTCAAACATTTATTCATTAAGGGCTATAGAGCAGAAAGGCAGACTCACACATGCATTAGCTCACTGTCATTGTGCAGATGTTCCTGTTTTACTTGAGGTGTTACAATAGCTGGGTGAGGGATTCCAGTTGTGTGAGGGCCTGGAGGACCAGGAATCATGTGATGTGAAAACCTAAAAGAGAAAACAAAGCAAAGTCTGTAACCCCACTGAAGACAGGCATCAAACACATATTACAGCAGCAGAACGGTCCAAGAATGCAAATGCTATGGTGTTTGCAATGAAGACAACTCTTAAAAAGCAGACGAAAAATATTTGGCTAAGATTTGTGCATTGTAGCCCAATTATTCAAGAAAAACAAATCAGTCAACATTTTGGTTGTATAGAAGTTGTTTTATTACTTTTTGGGCAAACCCTTTTAGCAATGCACACAAGAAATACTTAATATTTGTACTGTTGCACTATCTAGCAATAAAAATACACATTCCTTAACCAAAAAAATGTATTTCCACACCAATATATAAACATCCTTGAAATATCCACCACCAGCCAATGCAAAGGAGGAAACTGCCATGCAGAAAAAAATAAAATGAAAGAAGAGTCTTTTCAAGAAGTCCCTGATGGCTCTCTTTACTTTTCAAAATACTTCAGGTAAAAGATTTTAACATAATTTCATCTGAACCCACTATTGCTTACCTCAAATGCTTAAAATAAACTTTGAAAATCCAACATCCTGGATGAAGGATGGGAGCAGGGAGAGATCTTTTGTCCTAATTAAAGCTTCCTTTCATTTGTACAAGAAGGAAAATGGAAAATAAAACCAAAATACCACTGACTGAATAATCCCACCCTACTAACCCAGGTCGTTCTCAAGGACAGCTGAGACAGATCTTGAAGGTGCTGAGCATTGCAAGCTCAGGCGCAGCAGAAAATCTGCATGCTGTATTTTAAACGGGTAGGAAGTACTGTTAACATGAAAAGCTCATGCTCCAAAGTTTTGCTGAACGAGTGATGGCTAAGGAATGCCATCCAGCCTCGCCTTTCACCATTCCCTAGTCTCCTTGTTGCCCTTTTCCTTCATGTAATCAAAATAAAGGAAACACAAAGCCCTATAACCAAATCAAGTGATTTTATCATGGAGAAAGAATGTGTTTTCTTCCCAATCACCCTGACAGGCACATGCTTATCATTCCCCTGTAAAGAAGTGAAGGGACAGTGATAATCCAAAGGAGCCCACACACAAAGAGGTAAGAGGACCTACCACTTATCAAGTGGCCTGCCTTAAATCCCTGTGCAGGAGGATGTCTCTTCTACAGATGACAGAAAAAAAATCCCAAGAATTGTATACTGCAACCTCTTGTACACCAAGCACAGGATGCAGAAGCTGTCTTTAGAATGCGAAAGCAGAGCATAGGAGGTCTGGAGTGTGTCATGGCCAAGTCTCAATTAGCATTGCTTGCTTGTACTTACACATAAAGACACAGTGCCTGAGTCACACACCAGTACAAATACTGTGCTGGCATCCCCTGCCATTAGTGGCTTTGGGCTATGAAATACCTACTTGTGAGCAAGATTCCACAGAGAGCATTACCTATGTGATTCAAGACTAATTACCAACAACTTTGAAATTGGAACTAGAGAACGCAGACTACAGTGACAATCCACCTGGTTGCATACTGACATGAGCAAAACACTATGTGTTGCATCTAGAAATGAACTAATAACTCATTTCAGATGAAACAGCTCAATTAATTGTTGACAATTCACTGGGTGCTCCTCATTGCAACACTTCAGAGACTGACAAGAAAATGCTGAATGAGACCAGTGTGGGATCCAGGCAAACTGCATATACACACAAAAGTTAAATAAAAATGTATGCATAAGGGTTTAGCTGACTGAAAAGCAAGCAAAGGCAGACCAAGATGCAAGCAGAAGAGCAACTTGCCCTCTAATGCCAGCAGTTACTCCCCAGTCAGTCATTCACCTCCTACACCTACCTGGACATGGAAGGGTCGACTGAGAGTGAGGATGGATAGGGCTGCCTGAATCCACTCGAGATGGGATATACAGGCTGACCTTGCCTGAGGTCACAGAAGAAAGGAACCCATCAATCATATGATATGGTATTCAGTGGTTATTCTAGAGTTACAAGCTCTTGATGGGAACTCAGTACTAGTCACAAGTAAATAGTAAGAGCTAACACTTTCAAGAGTTCTGCTAATGAAACTAATGAATACTTAAATGCTTTGAACTTTCTTCCTTGCTATTGAAAGATTCCCAATCTAAGTTTCCACTGGGAGGGAAACCAAAACAACAAGCCTTCCTCCCCCAGGGCACACATACACATGCACACTCCTCTATCTCCATCCCTCTCTCACCTAGTTTTAAAAGCACTGGAATCAGATTTGTTAAACAAGTTCTTAGGGAAAAAAAGCATCTTATTCCGAATAGCTCTACTGTAGATCAGAGTGAGAACATCAGATGGTGAATTATTAAGCTAAAAAGCTTTTTGAACAGTTTTATTAAGTCTTTGAAAACTTAGGACTCCCTCCATTAGCACATGCTATAGTGAGGTACAAGTGGACAGCTTTTCTAAGTAGAAACTGATTCCATAAAAAAACCCAACTCAACCACGTAAAAGCCCACAGCGACATTAGCCTATCTTACTAGTTAATGATCAAACTTTGCAGTCCAGTAAGAGAAGCTTGTGTGAAGTTTTTGCCTCTTTTGCACTCTCATATATACAGAATATTTTGCTACCAGTCCATCATTTGAGGTCTTTAATTTTTATCATCATCACTACATTTTGATTACTTTCAGACTGTGATGGTTCAGTCATGACTACAATGAGCACCCTGACGTAGCATGTGATGGTAATGTGAGCAAGTACCAGCCCAAACACCTCTACCAGCCAGAGAGACACCATACACATCAATCCTGTTCAAACAGTTGCTTGTCAACTGGTTAATCAATCAACTCTCAGATGAGAAAAAATGGAACCTGGCCTTTGTAAGGTTCAGGACACAGATTTCACTCTTGCAGCATATTACTGGAAATGAACAGTGCTGCATATTACTAGAAATTAAAGGGAAGAGGAAATTAAAAAAAAAAAAAAAGTTGAAGGAAGTCTCAACAGTGCTACCTCACAGCAGGGAGCCATAGCATAAGGGCCAGCTGAGTATGTCCTGCTGCTGGTGAGTGCTGCTGAACACATCCCCGAGCCTTGTAAGGTTGGATCTTGTCTCCCTATTCTTTCTTTTTTCCCTCTTCCCTCCCCCCAGTTTCTGCACCAAGAAACCATTCAGAAGAAATGAGTGACTGCATCTGGAAAATGCATGCTAGCAACTGCCTGGTGGCAGTGGAAGTGAGGAGTCAGCTAAGCAGCAAAATGAGGAAGGGGAAGGGGGGAAAGACTTAAAAAATAGATGGTCAGATACTTCCATATTTTAGTTTGATATCTACTAATTATTTGTTCCAAAAGGCATGAGGCCTTTCCTGAAAGATATGCCAGTAATACAACATTTCACCAGCTTCTGCTCTGTCCTTTCTCTGCCTGTTGTCATCTGGATCATGTTTCCCTCCCATGGAGACATTAAAATATAAAAAAGTCTGCATCCCTCATTGTGTGGGCACAGACTAGTCACAATACGGATTCTAAAGCACTGAAATTGTGGCCAAGTTGTCTTATTCCCTGCTCCAAGAGAACTGAAGGCAAGTACATATCTACCCCAAGCACACATGAAGCACCCTGCCAAATCTATTCCTCCAAAAATGCCACATTTCCTCCAAAAGGAAAATGACACCCTGAGTGGCAGCAAGAGATCATGAGAGTGCTAGTATTAGCAAGAGCAGCAAGATCTTCCAGTGACAGAGGCTTCTCTCCATACAGAAACTGTAAAAAGCAGCAAGCTACAAAAGTTTGTTCTCCATTTGGGGCAGTTTTAAGATTTCCCCCCACCCTCCCCACTTCAAAGTTCTTTCTTACTTCCCCTCTCCTCAGTAATTGCAATTTTATTAAAATTTACATTTAATTACTTGAGAAGTGTTTTCTGCTATCTTTCCAAAAGCTAAGAGGCACAAACCTGAGCCATAAGAAACATACAGACTTCAAAATGTAATCTACACACTTCAGTTCCTCTACTGTGTTCAAAGAACAGATTCATTTAATTCCAAAGATCGACATTTTTTTCATATTTTAAACTAAAATAAAGTAACAATTTCTTACTGGAATGACATTATTATTATTTTGTAATTGCTGCAATTGATTCAACAATAGCGAATGGTGTGAACATGCGCCTGTCTGAAAAGAAGCTAAAAAATCTTACCAGCCAAGAGGTGGTGTTATCTGTCCAACCCCCCCTGGAGACAAGGGATAGAAGGTAGGGAGATCAGGAGCTGGAGGATGTCTGGACATGCCTGTTAAAAAGCACAGAAGAATGAGTGATTTCCCCTCAAAATATATGACCTACAGTTCCCAGCTGATACTATAGTGGAACTAATACTGTGGATAAGGAATAACCATCTTCTTGGTCAGTGTTAAAAGCAAAAGGCTCCATGGGCCACCTTTAAAATAATTTGCACACAATACTGTAATTCAAAGGGAGATACCGGAAAAAAAACAACATGGAAGGAGGAAAAAAAAAAGGAAAAATGGAAGGAAGAAATAAATGCATGTGTAAGGACCTGTGCAAGTTTAGATCTCCTGTGAAGTGCATTAGGTGCTACTGTCCTCTCAATGGTCCCACCAAACCTAACAGGATCGTGAGGACCTCTTCTAACACATCATGAAGCAAGGGGAAAATAAAGTGTTGTCAAAGAGGCAACACAGCAGAGCTATTAGATTAGGTAAATTGCCACTTTCATATATTCACGGGTTCCCTTATGGATTCACAGATTTTGGAAACTTGCTACCACAGAGGATCAGTGGTTAATTAAGAATCATTTTCAGGCCTGTAATGGTCACACTTGATATGATTCATTTGGCTTCCAATTGTCACTCCAGTTCCAACTAAGCTCTTCATCAAGTTGACTCTTGTGGGCTCCAAGGTCACTCTGTTTTGCAATGGTAGTATTTCATGGAAAAATAAGAGTCCCATCAGGAATGATCCATCAGCTCACATTCCCCAGAACACAGAGTCCTACAACTGCAAGAATCACCTCAAGATTAAAGCTAATCCTCATCCCAAAAGGGTCTGAGGTCTCCATTCTTCACCTAAACCTTGTGCCCCCAGGAGACATGGAATTACAGTTGCAGAGGCCACAAAGACATTGGTTTATTTAAATGTGTTTGGGGAAGAGGGGGTGAAACAGAAGGAATTGTTAAGTCTACTTCACATGTTAAATCAGCTGCTTTAAAAGGGTATTAAATATTTATGTGGTGACACTCCAAAGACTGAGCGTGTGCTACCTTGAGACTTAGTTTATAGACTGATGTTACTGATTTATTCCCCTGCCCAGTTTGTACTTAAATCTTCTGAATTTAATTACAAGATTTGAAGAATATCTGTCAGAATCATGTACAAGAAAGCATGGAAAATAATGCCAGTGGTGTCATTGTCTCAAAAAACCTGAATTTTCAGACTTGGAACCACAACCTAAGTGAGCTTCAAATTTCTGGCCAGCTGTCTTTTCAAAGGTGTAAAACAGCTGGTAGCTGACAGGAAAAGAAACACTTTACATATCCCAGGGCTTTTACATGAGAGGGAGCACTCCTTCCGAGTGGTTAAAAAAAAGAAAACCAAACAAGGTGTAAAAGCAGCCCAGCATCTCATCTCTCACATCTCTGATGATGACTGATGCTCCTGGAAGTGATGACATGACCTTGCCCCAGCCAGACCAAGTTCTGCAAAAGGAGCTGGGCCATTCCTTCCCCAGAATCTGCAGTTCTAACTCATGGAGACAACACTGCTCTCTCTTAACTAATGCACAGTTGTTATTGCTAATTCAAAACTTCTGGCCCCTTATGGAGGGCTACCAGCACCTAGCGCCCACAGGAGCACACAGAGCTACCATATGGCCAGTGCACTCCAAAGCAAGTTCTCTTGAGAGGGTTAAGAAAAAAAGAATTAAAAAAATAAAATAAAGAAGTGACTGCCTTTAGGAAGGTAGTGCTGTGTGTCCATCCCAAAGTGCCTTGTGTACAAGAGGCAGTGCTGAGAGCAGGCTGCAGACACCCTTGTTGGAGGATTTTGGTGGGAGGAGGGCACCAGGGCTAGGGCGCCAGGGCAGTGCCTTGTTCCAGACCCACAGTGGGAGGCGAGGACAGAAACAATGGTTGGAGGCGTTTGGCAGAGGACCTGAGGAAAAAAAAAAAACCTCTCTTTGCAGCAACTGCATGGGCTACTTCACTGCGGCTGCTCCCACATGCCAGTGGCGCCGAAACACGGAGAATGGACAGAAAGACCACACACATCAAGGAGACCATCCCAGACAAAACCAGTAGTCTCCAGCCTGTATTATCTACATCATCCATCCCCATCATTGCCAGACACTGAGCAAAGGGATCAAGAGCCTGTTCAGGAACTCCAGAGGGCAATGAGATTTGTGCCTCCTGGCAGAGGCCCTCAGCAGGCTTGCACTCGTGACTGCTGGTGGACAAGGGAGAGGGTAAAGAAGAAGCAGAAGAGAGAATGTGCAGCAGACACAAAAAGCCAACAAACCAGATGTTGTTCAGTTGGGGTCTGCTGTACAGGAATACAAAAATAAACTGGGGCAAAGGCAAAAAGATGGGGCACAGAAGGGCAAACTCAACATGCAGTAAGCAGAAACCTCTTAAGCTCACGAACTGCTGCTGTGGGTTGTGCCCCAGCTGTCACAGCCAGCTTCTGCAAGAGGTGGAAATCTCATTCTCTTATCGCGTGGCACCCCTGGGATTTCAAGGAATGAGTGTGAATACCCTTCTCCTGGGCACTGATGCAAAGGAGGAAGACAAATGAGGACAGGAGGTCTCCATTTGCTTCTTCCAAGTCTGAAAAAGATACTGTATACGTATTTACAGGCCAGGCTTTCCAGGCAGAGTGCTTTTATATTCCCCCTCCCTAGAAAAAAACAAAACCTAACCAACAAACAGCAAAAAACACAGAGAGCCACCAAGCCATAGCATTTTCTGGACGTAGCCCATGTTATTATCTCCATAGCACAGCCAAAATAAAACCTAGGCATTCAGGGAAGGACAGAACAAAAAAATTCTCTCTCCCTAAACAATGTTGACTAAAAGCCTCTTCAGATAAATGGGACAATTCTGCATATGGATGTGTGCCCAGGTAAATCAGAGCTTCAGGATTTTCTCAAATGGGTGCCACAGCAAATGGTGGGACATGCGAGCACAGAAAGAGGCAGGGAGAGGCACCCTCCAGGACCAGTCGTGGCACTGACAGGCTTCCTGCCCATGCAGAGATACCCAGACTACAGTGAATGCTTTTGTAAAGCCTCTGCTCTCTCTTTCCCTCCTCTTTAACAGCTCTCCCATGCAGGCTTTTTCTGCTCAGGTTCTTACCAAAACCCTGGCTCAGATCCGTGATGGCCATGGCCAGTCCTCCCCTGCACCTCCCCAACTTCCATCACATCCCTCTTGCAACCCATTGCAAGCAAGCACACCCTTCCCAGGAATCCCTTGTGTTCTCCTGGGCACTGGGCAGCAGCTCTTGGTACAGGCTGGGATTGACACCTTGGAGACTTGGAGACTTCCCTGGGGGCCTGCAGACTGACCCTGAGCAGGGCTGCTCTGACATTCCCAGATGTGGATCTAGGAGGGTTTTGTGTTAGCCTTAAGGGGTCCTGAAAGTGCAGAGAAAACTGACATCCATGACTCGGACATCTAAAACGATGCTTTCTGCAGAATGCAGCCAGCACAAGAAGGTTAAAAAACATCAGATTTGTAAAGCTTTTACTTGCACAGGCTCAAAACTATTTTTATGGGCTACGCCTTGATTATGCCAACTGACATATAGAAGAGTATGGACAGCCAGAATACAAGGACATTAAAAAGTCAAAGAAAAGCTTTCAATAACACCTCTACTGAAGCACTTGCTCCCTGTTTTTGAGAAGGTAAGGGATGGTTGCCCTTTCTGTATTTGCATGCTGGAAGCCTGGGGCACCACAGGAGATGGTGAAGACTGGCTGTTGTTTACTGAAATTTTGAAAGACTTTGATGAGAAAAGCAAGCCCAAATTATCACATTAGAAGGAGCATAAAAATTTAAGCAGCCAAGTTAAGTATCAGCATCATGGCAGAATTACCATCTCTGAAAGTGGACATACATACCTGGAAGCCTCCCTCTAAAATATTAGAAATTGGTAATATTGGCTCTGTCAGCAGCACAAAGGGCACCAGGGCTACCCTGCATCCCCACTGTGCTGGGAAAGGATGGGCTCACCTTGTTTGGAGCTGACATCAGAGGGAACGTGAGACGGGTGTGACCCCGGGGAAAAGTGCTCATCGCTGTAGGTGATAAGAGGGGTGAGGGGGTGAACCGCATGAGAAGGCTGTACCACTGGCACCTTGTTGGACTGCAAG